>NW_027185392.1:21111677-21169177 GCF_022577435.1 Embiotoca jacksoni | reverse complement strand
CAAATGTATCCCTGGAGCTGTATGTAGATTCATTTCCAGACAGAAAGTTGAGAGACCTTTTCTCTGTTGAATTAGGGAGTGTACATCAGAACAATGTGTCGTGTTTTCTCATCTTGAAACTACTTGATATGTACTTGTGGTTCACAGGGAGCTAAAATGCACTAAAAGAGCTGAGAACATGATTGAGTAGAGTGGCTGATAAATCCCACAATTTAACCCACTGTTATTCCTGCTTTTGCTGCTGAGGCGGATATTTGTTACAATAAAACCGGAAGCTGAGCATTGGCTAGTTGTCAGAGTGATCCTGTCTCCAAAGAAGACGTATTCCGCAAAAGGCCTGATTACATTCAGTGACCGTGGTTTTAATGTTCAATGCTAACATTTTCAAATGGACAGTATCTCCCTATTGAAACTGACCTTCACTCCCTTATTTTTTTTTTTTTTTCATTTAAAAGCAGCCCTGTAATTTGTTTTATCATTTGTTCCCCTAACATAAATAAAAGAAAACATCCTACTTTTGTTATATTTACACAAGTGTGTAATCTTAAAGTGCCGTAATTCTGCTTCTAATGACGTTACCTTGTTTTAACAGTAGTGGCCATGTGAAGCTGCTAAAGCTTTGTGGTATGGGGTTTTAGCAGATTATGGGATGACGTCTTACCTTGTTTGAATAAGAGTATCTCCACACTGCAGATTTAGTGCATTTTGTTATCAGACACAATTGTTTTATGCTGAGTAAACAAAAGTTTATTGGAACTTTTGGTGTAGTTTTTATTAAATTAAATTACTGAGGAAACATTTTTAGTCCATACAGATTTGTGCCAAGAATATAAAAGTACATGGGGACAAGAATGACTCTGAAATCCAACCTGGCATTTAGTAAATCCTCATTTTTCACTGAAACTCAATCGTGACTGTTTTTGTGTTTGTCTGCAACACATCGCATTCTAATTTCAGATTGTAAATCCCACTTCTTTCATTTTCTTATTTTATCAAATATGACCTCATGCTTGAAAAAAAAACTTGGTCATGTATCATGTTGTCCAACTATGTCTACACAAGGTGTTTCTACCTTCTAATGGCCACATTTAAAGCATTGAAAAAAAACTGCCATCATGGCCATGGTCTGAAGAGATTAGAAAACATTGTGTCTTTGTTTTCTCCACACAATGAAGCCTATAACATCTTCTTGCAGTTTTGAACAATGTTTCCTTAAAAGTATTCATGATGTGGCCATCATTTGTGCACAGCTAGCTTGTCTCAAAGTGGCCGTGCTTGTAAAATTGTTGGTTTTGAAAAGTTATAGACAGTTATCGTCCATGAGATGTAAGTTGTTTAATTTTGTCTCGTCTGATGAACAGTTAAAAGAACAGCTCTAAATCTTCATGTTGGAGCGGTATACAAATATTTGGTTATTTATCAAAACTGAATCGATTAATTCATAATGCTATTGATCTTCTTTTGATTGACTCATTTATTAAGCTTAATATTATTATTTAATCTTTTCAGCCCTCCCTCTATCAACACTATATTCTCACTGCAATGCCAAATGTATGCATTCACTTACTGCACAGTGTGTTTGTCTTCAGATGGCTCTGACGTTTACTTGGACTGTTGAAAATGCAATTTATTCATTTTATACAGTTACTGAACTCAACGGCAGTCACTCTGGTTAAGAATGCATTTACATTACAAATTCATCTTCTCATTGTTTTCTTAATTCAAAAAGTTCCATCTATATAATGTGAGTAAAACGATATTTCCCATAGCCCGGGATGATCAGTCTTATGGCCTGTTTTATTTATCCATCCAAAACCAAAACATTCACACAAAAAACATAAAATGTGAGCTTTTTAGAGGGATATTTTGTTTGACAAACAATTCATCAATTATCAAAATAGTTGTCAATTAATTCCCTGCTGATTACAACATAGATAATGAATGTTGTTTTGATTATTAAATTGTCTCTCTCTTCTCTTTCCCCTCCCTCTCTTCCTCCTTCACCCCCAATGCTTCTCTTCTTTTTCCCGATTGCACGTCCTTCTCTTATCTCCCTCTCCTCCTGGTCCAGCTCCATGCTGTCTCCCCTCTATCAGGACCATGGCGGGTCGGTGGTTTGTTCCTCTTCCTCTCAGGGCCTCCACCGGCCGCTACGCTGCCATCCTCCGCCAATCAGCGGCAGCAGTGTCGGCCCCAACCCGACATACTATCACGCTGTGTATGACATGCGGGTGGAGCAGTACAGCGAAGTGCCCTTCACTGGTGCAGGTAACGGATATGGGGTTCGGTCCAGCCGGGGCTCACTGTCTCTCGTTAACGGCAACAATGACCCGACAGTCCCACTGATCCGCCGGAGGGGAGGACTGGTGGATCACCGGGATGTCATCCTGGCCCACCAGGCACACAAGCGACACAACACACCTCAGGCCAGGAGGAAACAATGGGAGTGAGTACAGTTCACTTTTAAAGGTCACTATAGGGTTCTGAAGTGGGGCGAGTATCCGGCTCCAAAAGTAATTTGTTCCTCCTCAATACGAGGGGAAATCAAAAAGAAATTGAAACTGTTTCTGTTGCCCCTGAACAAAGTGCAGTACAGTGATGTGCATTGAGCAGGGAGAAGCAAAAACCTTTGTGACGAAGTTTTCCAAGTTACGTCCCTTGATCAACATCAGCACTTGAGTTGCGCTCGTTTTTGTGACATAAGCACAATTTCAGCATGGATGGAGCAGAGAGTGCACATCACTTCTGATGTAAAACTCATTGACTTCATCATCAATGAAGCAATGAGCCGGGCAAGAGGTATTGAATACCATTCTGTCTCAAGAAGGCAGAACATCACTGTCCAAGACCAAAGATGCATGTCGGGTCAGGAGCGAGATCTCTTTGAGATTCTCAGGGTGCCTTCTGTGAATTAAGCCTGAGAGCAGAAATTCAGTGAGAACGACTAGAATTGTGGCGCGAACGCAAAATGTTCAGTAAAATATTTTGCCCATACCAACACAATCCTTGCTCCCCACCACCCTTACTCACCTGATTTGGCTCTCTGTAACTCCTTTCTGTTCTAGAAATTTGACACAAAATTTGATGTGTGCTCTTTGCTCATGTCCTTGGTGAAAATGCAAATATGCACACAATTGTCACAAAAAACACAAGTTACACAGGTGCTGATGTCGGTCAAGCAATGTTACTCGGAGTACTTACTCGCAAAAGGTATTGCTTCCCGCTGGTCGGTGCACATCACTCCGCTGCGCCACCTTCGGTATTGTTAAACTTTTCCTATTTGTCGGTTTGGTATGACAAGTGGCTCTAAATATTACTTTGCCCGTTAGCCTTTGGTGATTGTTGCTATATTGAATTGTGAATGCTTCATTGTAACTAGGATCAAAACATTATACCGCAGTCACTGATTTTTAACAACAGTGACTCAGGATCATCCAGAATACCACCTCACAGCCGTGTGCCTCTACGAACCAGTGAAGTGGTTGTTTATATCCATATCTGTCCAGACTCATACATTAAATGTGGTGAATTTGGAGTGTAATAAAAGCTATTTAGTACATGTTGTGGTGAAATGTAAGTTATCACAAAATTGAGAAACACCCTGTCTTCCCTTAGAAACTATTTTGCCCATTAATGACAATTGTTCCTCATCAGTTGAGGATCTAAGAATAGAGGATGTAATTTGCTGTCTAGACCTTTGTTCCCCTTGAGGCAAATTTAAGATTTGTGATATAGGGGTATATAAATGGAATTGATTTGACTTGACTTAATTAAGCTTTATTCTTTTATTTATGCTGTATGTCGACTTTATTAGTGTGGAAATTCATTGAGAGAAAAACAGAAAACACATTCAAATTCCTTGTGTGTTCACATGGCTACAAATCTAATTCTGATCAAGCAAAAAAATTGGAGCCATGACAGTGGACAATGCTTCAAATATGGATGTTGCTGCAAAGAAGCTTCAAATTTGAGATGTTTCACACACAGCTTGAACCTCACAGCACAAAATTCTATATTGCTGAAAGTTTGACATTTTATGCCAAATTTGAAAAAAAAATTCCCTTGAAAGGTTTCTGAGATCTCGTGGATGTGCAGATTCATGGCTGTGCAGTCAGACGGATGGACAACCTGAAAACATAATGCCAATGCCAAAGTGTTCAGAGAAACAATTCAAGGAGGAAAAGAACCAAATGTGTGACATGCAAGTTGAAGAACACAAATAACTTACAATGATTGGTGCAAAAAAAGAGAAGAAAGAAAAGGCAAGTGAACACAACAGCGAGAAAACAAAAGTCCAAAGTCCAAGTAAGGTACAACGTTTACCAAATATTTATAGAGAAATAAACTCAAGGGAAAACTCATCTTGTGGATAAAGGCTACTTGGATACTGTGAGTTTACCACATAGGTATGATACACTTGCAGGTATCTAAACACCAGATGGTGTACCGGTCCACAAATTGAGTAAGAAGAGAATTCTGGACACTTTTAACCCTCAACAGGTGCCATCATGGCTGCGTAGCAGAATAGGACGGACCAAACTGCAGCATCCGAGGAAGCTGCGCTGTTGCGTAACACCACACTATACAAATACAAGATTTAAACATCCACACACAATTGTTTATTTTTCACTTCTGCTGTTGGATAGAAGTCAACAGTGTGTTTATTGTGTGTGAAGCAGAGAATATATGTTGGCAGATATTACAGTCATAAGTGCAGTATGGCTGTGTGCGTTATGAATCAACTCCACCCTGTTGAAATTCACACACTACACGAATGAGTGTACTACATGTAAGTGTATTATCAGAAATACCTTACCTGATTTTAGACACAGCTACAGACTTGGGACATGTGGTGGGTGGAGGGAGTGACACAAGGAACGAACCAACACTCTTAAGGCAGAAAGGCCAAAACCACAACAGTCTGAAAGTCTAGCTGACACTGTCTTTGTTATAAGTGAAATGTTAGTTGATTGATTAGTTAATTAAGGAGGTAAATGTTTTAGCGAGTCTCTCTGAACATAACGAGCTGAAAACAATGTGGGAATAACACTGAGGGTAATTGCAGTGTGGTGTCAGTTAATCAGCTTCAGTCTGAATATGAAGGAGTGCTTTCCCTCTACCTTTGCATCTGTCTGTCAATCCCTCTATCTGCCTCTCACCCTTCCTCCTCTTCCTCCCTTTTCCCCATGAGGCATTATTTATCCTCCTGCACACCTCATATCTCATATGTGCAAAACACGTCCTGCTTATCTGTTGCCAACCAAACTGTATGGGTCACCTAGAGACAAGGAAGAGCCATAATACATAATACAATATTGTTGTTCTATCACTAATTGCCATAATCATATCCAGGATCAAGGATTAATAAACTCTGAGTTCATCACAGCTGTTATTATAAGTAGACAAACCCTTCATGGATTTTAATATTGAAGTACTCGCCGCAAAGGAGGGTCATATCAGGTTGATGTCAAATAGAAGCAGTTTGGCATTCAACACAAAGCTGCTCCAAATTAAAGCTTCATCAAACAAACTTTTTAATATGTTTAGGAAGACAAGCTCAAAATACCAAGACGATGTTCAAATGTTCACAATTTGAAATACTACTAACTGTAGTTTCAATGTCTTGTCTGTGTCTTGACGTTTTGAAGAATGAAATGATCAGGAGACAAACCAAGTGTTCTCTTCTGTGTTGTAGACAAAACAAACAGAAGAACCGAGCAGACCATGAAACACTTTTTAAAGCGTGAAGTTAATAAGATGTGATGGTGAGATATGAGTGTACAGAGAGTTAAAGAGTGAGAGGTAAGAAGCTCAGTGCACAACGAGGTCCCCCAGCAGCCTCGGCCTATAACAGCATAACTAAGGGTTAGTTCAGGTCCACCTGAGCCAGCCCTAACTATAAGCTTTATCAAAAAGGAACGTTTTGAGTCTAATCTTAAAAGCTAGAGAGGGTTTCTGCCCCCCGAACACAAACGGCAGCTGGTTCCACAGGAGAGGAGCCTGAAAACTGAAGGCTCTGCCTCCTATTCTACGTTTGGAAACTGGGAACCATGAGTAGACAAGCGTTCTGAGCGCGAAGTGCTCTGCTAGGATTATATGGTTCTATAAGATCTCTAAGAAATGATGGAGCCTGGTCATGAAGAGCTTTGTAAGTAATACATATCTTAATAGTTGGGGTTCCTTTTAAGAATATTTTGATCTAACCTTTCAGGAGTGCATTAAATGGTAATTTGGCTAACAAGAATGAATGGGAATGAATAGATGTGTTTCCAGACCAATACATCACTTCCAAGTGGTGTTGGAAGTTTTCATCAAAAACCTGATTGAAACAACCCAGAAAATAAATAGCTGTATGTCTGCACTGATTGTACAGCAGTCATGTGAACCTGAGAAAATACATACTTTCTTAAAAAGTTTGTTGTCACAGTTTATGAGGAAGATGTTGTTTTACACACAGGCTGTATTATAAGTTTGATCGTCACATAGAAACTGTTACCAGGTGGGTCAGAAAAGTCTTGAAACAGCATTTAAGACTGGATATATACTTGTGGGCCTTGCATTTGCATTTACAACCGTTATTGCTCACACGCTAGCCTTTATACTCTGAATGTTACGACGGGACTCCACTAGATGACACACCAGAGAAACAAGGATACTGTTAGAACATTCTGAGGAGCCTCACGTAAACAATAAACATGGGGACAGTTGAGGTGGTCACTACTTTGTTGATTCAGAGATCACGGGGAGAAAACGCGCCATCAGCACCGTCTTCACTCCTTATTTCCAACATTTTCCACAATGCACCAATGAATTGTTTCCATTTAGTTTTGCAGGTCTCATACTGCCCCTACACCACCCTTACCGGTCATGTGTACATTGTATCTTCCGTACGTGTTGTGTACATTTCCGAGGAAGTACACAATCAATAATCCAAACAGAGGCAGGAGACGCGAGTGAGCCAGTTTAAAGCAAGTGTAACTCCGGTCTAAGAGTTCCGTTTGGTTCAAAATGTCATGTGAACTGGTGCACTAAAACACTTTTTGGGCCTCTTTTTTTTTTAAATTAGAATCCAGTGTTGTATATCTTCATAAGAAAACCTGTCACTTTGGAGCTACCTTATTGCTCTTTGTGCTGTATCTCTCAATTCTCTTTCACAGAAAAGTGTGTCTGCAGTTTTTTTCTTGCAATCAAACACTACAGAAGCTGATTTCACTGAGTAACACACCTTCAGAGAGGAGGAAGTAATCAGTGAAATGAAAGTGAGTGAGGCAGCAATGTGACCACGCAGACTCATCACTCGCCATGCCCCCTGGCTGATAACAGTACAGAATACTTTCTGTAATCATTACCTGAGTTGACCCTCCAGCCACCCGCTGGCAAAATTTGACTTCCGTCCGTCACATGTCCTTGAGCCTGCCGAGCACTGAGATTTGTAACGGAGGCAGTAGGCGTGACAGATAGAAACTTTATACTGCCTTGTTTTTTTTTTGACAGAGAAACAAGCAGAATGATGGGCAGGCAGACAGCTGCTGACCCAGCTGCAGATCAGACCAGGTATGTCAGCGAACCCTGAGGGGATGAAGCTGACTTTTATCAGACATGACAGGTTAAAACCCCACTTACCCTGTCCAGCAGTAGATCTGTGGATGGAAAGGTTGCCGATGGACTAGATAGATGTTATTACCCTCTGGTGCTGTGTGTTGGACTGCCTCTCCTCCTTTCTTTTAGCTAAGGTAGCACATGGCGACTAGCTGATCACACCCAAATGCCACATTCTGCAACAGGACCAATAGCAGCTCATCTGTTATTATTTCCCTCTAATTGTGATAAAGAGCATGTTTACCGCTGCTGCTTCACCTGTCTCTGCCATCTCACTCTCTCTGGCAACAGTTCAACTGAGTGAGTTCATCATTGGCAAAATGCAGACTTCCATATGTTGCCAAAAATTAATCAAATCCATCAAATGATATACCGCAATTGAATTAAAACACTGTAGGTTATTAGACTGAGAGGAGAAGTGAGACCAACCCCAGGAGGGAAATTAGTGTTACAACAGCATGAGAAACAGGACAAAAAAATTAAGGGCAGAAAAGTATTTACAGGTCATAAATACACTAATATAATATAATAAACGGATATAATTTAATCTGATTTAATACAGGAGTATGAGGCTAAGGCTCAAATGGTAGAACAGACTTCCCAATAATCAAAAGGTTGGCGAATATATTAGTTAATTAAAGAGTTGGTAGTTGAGTCTGAAGATTTCTGAAATACAATTTATTTTCACCAACAGTGAAAGAACAGTTAAAAAAGGTGTAAATAATAAATGACCCCACTTCACTATTCAGAATTTTTGTTTTGCATTACTTTACAGAAAAACCACATGGATCTCACGTGCAGAAACTCATGTGATCACATGTGAAACATGTATTTTGTCCATGGGAAACATGGTTTTGGAACATTTTTGTAATATGTGAAGCCCATTTCCACATATTTCCCCCATGTTATCACATCTTGCAACATGTGGTAAACATACATGGTTGTCATACATGTGATCACATGTGTCTCATATGGAAAACATGTGAAACTCGTGTTTTTTCTGTAATGGTAACCTCGTGGTACCTTGTTGACAGCTTCATTTTTTTATGTATGAGGATGACTCTGGGTCACTGTTGTATTGAAGATATATTTGGTCGCTGTCCTGACTCAGCACTACTTGTTTGTTCAAAGGCTTAAATCAACAACCAGTTATTTATGTTTTCCTGACAAGAATCCCGTCACGGGCCAGAGAATCATGACTGTTCACTGTAAGAAGCAAAAGTGGAAGGAGCATGATGCTTTTAGCGGCAGGGCTCGAAGGCTGGTAGTTCCGGTCAGTCTGGTGATTGGGTCACTACTGTCAGACCATCAGCTTTGGTGTTCATGTCTCATGACCATCACCAGGTCAAAATGTGGGGAGGGTTTTATTTATAATACTCATAACACTCAATACAATATGTATTTAACTCAATTATTCAGACTTCCTATTTTTTTGTACTTGCACACATTTAAAATATAAAAATTAGTTTTCATCATTTTACCAAGGGTCCATGTTAGTGGCTCCGTGAGGCTGTATTTTTTTTTTTTTTAGATTTTATACACTTTATTAATCCCCGAGGGGAAATTTCTTCGCTACAGCAGGGGGGCTCTCAGGGGGGAGATGCTGCAGCAGGCTGCCACTAGCGCGGCGCCAGGTAACCTGACCTGAGGCGCATGTTTTTGGATGATGGGAGGAAGCCGGAGAACCCGGAGAGAACCCACGCAAGCACAGGGAGAACATGCAAACTCCAGTACTGCAAGCTAAATACTAATAACTATTAACTCGCTCTTTACCTCTATCGAGGAAAAGCAAAGGGATCATGACTTGTTATTTTTACTAACTGATTGGAGGGCAAAGATAAAGTAGAAAGAAATATTTTTTAATGTATTTTTACTTCATATTTTATTTATTGATTTATTGATTTATTCAATTATATGTATTTTTTTCTGATAACCTTTTTTATTAGATGAGGTCATGGAATAACTATCTCCACTTTACAATATAGCACAACTTGTGGGCTTAAACATGTGTTTTATGTTTGTGTGTTAGTGAGAAGCAACGTGTCATTTAATTTCCTTAACTTATATATTTTTATAAAGCCAACCTTGGAAGTCGAACTAGACGCTGTCCTGGCCAAAAGTCCTGCTGACTCTCTGCTGTCACTAGCACTCAGTTTACTGTAGATGTGTTTTTAGGCTGTGACATTGCTTAAGGTCACAGTAAGCTGAGAAAGCTTGTGGTTTGGAAAACATGAGGCAAAAATAGGGGAAGGGAGGGTCAGAGGGAAGAGTTGACTGCTGTCGGTTTTGACCTGTCGAAGCATGCTGGAACAACAGACAAGGTTTTATTTTTTGAATGACAATAAATGATATAAAAACAGGAGAATCACTGCACTACGTATGTTTAAGTTTAAACATTGATAATTGATCAGCCATTTCCTGGTAGTTACTCTGATTCAGAAAATAAAGTAAAAAACAAAAAACAACAACCTGTCCTTCAAACATAATTAGCATACAGTACAAACCTAACATCAGTAACATTCAAACAAATAGGTTTGGTTTGTGTATGAATGAAAATCACACGTTTTTTTAATCGTTTAGAAGAATAATTACACATCAGGTCCAGTTCAGTGAACTCAGGTTGACTGCAGCAGCAATACTGGACATCAAAACAAGCTTTTAGTCATCATGAAATCAGCTGTTTCCTGCTTTTTAAAGACAGAACACCCACAACGTGACTGAGTTTGTCCCGAGAAGAAACTGGTTCCAACTCAATTAAATAATGATCACCTTTAAACGAATAAGTGACAAATATGAATATACAATACATATTCTGTATATACAAATATATAAATGTAGCTTTAACCATAGTTACAGAATGCACAAATGAGTTTGGTTTAATTTGTTATTTGTCTAGTTGATAAGATTTGAAAGATTACATTAAATTTGGAAAGTTCAAAATATGACATTTCAAGTGATTGAATGTTGTTTATGAAGAAACTCAATAAGTGACATTATATAATAACAACATTCACCAAACCAAAACTCACTTTCTTTTACTTTCTAAAATGTTGTCTTCCCCTCTCCTCCTATGTTTTTTTTCATATCTCTCCCCCTCTTTTTCCTCAGCCATTTGCAGTACCCTCACGCCACAGCTACAATGTCCAACATAAATCTGTCGCACCACCAGCACACGCCCACAAACCACTTTCGCTATGTATGCGTGTGCATGTTTGTGAATGTGTCTGTGTGATGGTATACATCAGGTTGAACGCACTTCTTTTAAGTGCATGATAATCGTCATCCTGCATTCGCATGCTGGGGCCAGTTTAGTTTGAAGGTCGACAGTTAAACCCGTTAAACCTAGTTTAACTTTTGTCTTACCCTTCTTCCATTGAGAGTAAAATATTGAAACACTGTTGTTTCCTCCATCAGAGGCTCCAAGCAGCCTGTTGTTGTGGCTGTCAGAGGTGGATAAATTGTTTTGATCTCCATTAAAACATTCGTTTTACAAACACATTTTGATCCATTCATTTGGAAAGCCCAGAAGAGCCGCACAATGTAATTATTTTATTCACATTTAAGTTTTGGTGGTAGTCTGTGGTGTCCATGAGAGATTTAGCTGGTACTGATAGGCTGAACCAGCATTGTGTGAACTTGTTTGGCAGGGCTTGAATGTGACGGACGTTATTAACATGTAAAAGTATTGTATTGTAAGTTTAGTGCAGTATTTATTGTTTTCATTAACAGAGGTCTGTTCAATATGTTTACATGCAGACAAAAACAAGGTTACAGGAATAAATCAAGCTACGAAAAAAGAGAAAGAAAATGTTTACACGCTGTGTATGACCTGGTCACTGTACCAATTGACTGAACCTAACTACGTAGGAGCAAACTCTGGGCACAGGAGCGATATGAAACCTGGTTCTCAGACTTCACCATTTTCATGACTTGTTCATATAACTAATATCTCAGCATCGAGGTTAAAAGTAGGAGACCTCAGTCCAGCACATTCAAAGGTGTCCTTGCTGGATTTATTTTCTTTTGAAGAAAACATTTTTTTCTCGAATGGATCTGAAAACACACCACACATGCTCACCTTTTTGGAAAATGCTTTTTGGTGCATAACACTGGAGGTAATTGTGCATATCTCACTAATGCCAAAGTCTTTGAAAAAACAGCAATATTTGACACCCTGCAAATGAGAACAAGTTGAGTTTTGGGGTTTTGCATTAGTGCCAAGCTTAAGATAATCATTAAAGGCACAGAATTGTTCCCAATTTAATATATTAAAATATTTGAATAGGTTATAACGTCAGTGTGCAGTGACACAGAACCTGAAATGTACAGTGTACGCACAAACAGTGTATGCTGGAGGAATAGTTGTCGACCTACAGCCTGCATCTCCCTACAGCTTCTGTCCAGAACAAAAATGTACCTCTTCCTGAACAAAATCTTGCCAGTGAGCACGATCACATTAACAATTCAACAAAAACACATTTGTTTAAAGCATTAACATAAGCAGCAGACGTTTAATGTTTCGGAGACGGGGTTGTGCGAGTGCCACTTGGTGGGTCGGGTTTAATAAAGGAGGGAGAAAGTAAAAGGTTCCTCCCCCATCTCCCTCTCTGCCGCTCCCTCAGTGGCTGTCTTTCTGTTGTGTTATATTAGTGCCAGCATCAGTCAGTTTGTTACGCTGGCTTGACGACGCCACTCTGCTGCCAGCTGCACTTCTGACTGGAGAGTGCACATCATTCATTTTAATATTTACCCTTCTCCTCCTTCTCCCTCTCTCCCTCCACTTCTCCTTCCCTCATTCATCCATCAGTTCTTTTCCCATCCACCCTTTTCCTCGTGTGTCCTTCCACCGCTCCGCTCTTATCCTCCACTCTTTCCTCTCATCTCCCGACCGCTCAAATAACCCTTATCACTGTTCCCTTCTTCCTCTATCAATTTTTCATCCTTTCTTTTCTCTCTGTCACTCTTTCATGCACATCACCCTCCCTCACTTGTCTGCTCTTCTCTTTCTGTCTTTCCTATTTTTTTTTTTTTCAATCAGTCTGAGAATTTGTGTTTTCCATCATTTGCGTTTTTGTGATACAGTCATGTGACCGTATGTCTATGCAGCATATTGGTGAAATTTGTTTTCCACCAAACGTTGTTTGGTTACATGAAAATGTGGTTTAATTGTTCAAATACCCACATCTAATGAAGTGGCTGTGTTGTTGTTGTTTTTTTTAATAAACAATAATCTAGGCTACAGCATTATTCATGATCCCTGATTAACTGCATTCAATTTAAAAGTGAGCAAGTAATTCACATTTAGGCTCATTCTGTTAACGTGCAGATGAGCTCACATGAACTGCCCGGATGAATCTTCTGAACAAACTGCCGTCAGTTTGTTGTTTCTGTGTCACAGGCGGGTCGAGTCTGTCGGGAACGGTGCTACTAAATCTGCAGTGATTGTAACAAAGTTATACATGAAGCCTCCCACAATTTGCACTCTTCACACACATAATTAGATGTTTCTGACTTCCTTCTCCCAAAATGAAAAACAATAAAACACGAGTTACAGTTTTTGACTTAAAACTCATTGACTGTCGCTTACAGTTTGAAAAGATGAATGCTTCCTTTGTACCCCTTTGTCAAAGTTTTTCCTTGAATTTAGACACTTTGTTTACATATAACTGTATATATTGCCATGTTTGGCAGCGCCTGCTGGTTTCCTATGACCATGTTCACAAATCATTTTACTAAAAAGAGTCCTCCCAAATGACACTGAACTAATGTCACTTTACTTTCATAACAAACTTCTTTTTAAAGACCTACTCAAAAAGCTTTTCTCAGGAAGTCCTGAGTTCAGCCTTTGCGTGGAAAAACTTGTTAAACTAATAGCATTGCCTGTTTGACTTTGACTTGCTGAATTTTAGGAGAGAATCTCAGGCTTTGGATCTTGTTTTAGAGCTAAAATGCTATTTAAATCTCTCTCAGACCAAACTTTTAGGAGCCTTAAATTTATTACTGACACACCCATTACTTTTAGGAGTTTAAGGTCACCTTCAGACTGACGCTGCATCCTCATTCATTTGAATGGAACACGTCTGGTGACTCAGCGACGCAGGACGCTGTCTGTCGACGAGCGATGTCATTATTTCATCTGGAAAAGCAGTCTGCTGGCCAATCAGATATCTAAAAGCGTACATTTCCAGTGAATGACTTTGTAACGTGAATGGAGGATTTCTACTGTACACTGTTGTCGCAACAAACGATAAAAATGATTCCGGCAAAACAACTTTTCATTGTTTCAGCGTTTTGTCCAAAGCCCACAAACTCAGTCAGTTCATCAGTCATAAAATCTGGATTATCGTTTGCTACAAAGTGCGGCAAAAATAAGATGTTTGCAGTTGTGGCTTATTGAAAATACAGATTGTTTAGCAGTGCTGTGGAAAATTCTAGCATAATAAATCAGAACCATTCTGCTCTGCAAGGCTCACACTGCAAATACCTCCACAAGCTTCACCAAGTTCACCAAGGCCTTTTTCAGGGGTAAACTGTCGTTGGAGAACCTAAATAAGATTCTATTTCCTTTTAAGAAAACTGTGTCCCATCAAAGGGTCCCGTCTGAGGGAAAACTCCTGCGGCGGTTACAATCTCTGTTAATCTACTCCTCTCTTTCTGCATTTCTGTCACCAAATCCCAATCCTCTCTGACTCACCTCACTTCCTGTCCTTTATTCCACTTCCACCTGCGCACCTACAAACACACACACTCACCACACCTGCCTGACAAGTCACTTTGATCAAAGCTCTGATGGTTCTTTGACAAACAACCATCCAGACCAACACAGGCAGACAGGACCAAACCTCAGTGTGAAGGAGGAGCTGGAGTCCTGAGGTGGGACACTGCTGCCCTCCTGTGTTGATGGTGACAAAGTGATCTCATTACTGATGATGTGTGTTTGGCTTTATGGGCTCAAGAGAATAAATCACAGTTCCTTGCAATGTGTGTGTGTGTGTGTGTGTGTGTGTGTGTGTGTGTGTTCGTAACAGCAAGGTGATACCAGACTAAATGCGTCATGCTGACACACACGCTGACGCAGGTGGGCTCTGTGCCCACACACTGGACATGATTCAGGGTTTAGAAAAAAAAAAAAAAAAAAAACGTTTCAAGGGTTCGGAGCTGTTGGATGTTTAGATCAGAGTGGGACTTATGTTGCATTCATGTGATATTGGTAAAATCAAATGGGAGATTTCATAGCTCTCAGAAATGAGTGTCGTATCTCACTTTCAACAAAGTGGCTGAAATGAAAAAAATGTCTGACTTGGCTGCATGTTGTTACAGCACTGCTGTCATAGTAAGGTCTTGTTTTTGTTGTACGATTGATTAGTTTCAACAGGTTTCTTAGTTTCATTAGTGCAAATGTCATGACAATGTTTTAGTTTTCATCACTTTTACATCTTGTGAGCTACTTTCATTAACTTAAAAAGTGCTGACTCTGCAGCCCGAACAAACTAGAATAGGTAGATACTAATTTCACTTCTGCCACTGACATATTTATTCATCACCTCAACTTTCAGGCCTCATATCTTGAAATCGGTAAGTTTGTTGCAAAACTTTGTATTTATTATTATTTATTTGATTTCTTTGCTGTAAAGGAAAATGGAGTGATGAAGGCAAAGATGCAGGGATGTAAAGAATAATGACTTGATTAAATTGACTGAATTACAGAGCTGTAATCAGAAAAAGTGTGTGGTGTAACAGATAAAGTATTGGGAGAGGAGACGGATTAAAGAGAAAGAGCCATTGTTAATTAGCAGTCACTGCATGTGTGTGTGACGGAGATGGATGCTGACTCATCTATTTTCTAACACCCGGAAGTGTAGTGACTGGGTGCATATGTGCAACAATACAGTGGCTAATACACCGATAACTGTGATTGTACAGAAAAAATAACTACGAAATACTGCAGTAGTTTTTAAGACCACTAGGTGCCAGCAGACACCTGCACATGCAGCTGAGTTTGTGTTAACGTAAACTACAGTAATCTGCCATTTTATTAGAATACCCTTATGCAGTCTGCAGTAAATCCTGTTGTCATGAAGGTTAAAGAGTCTTTTTCTGTTGAAATTGTCTCAGAGAGGTTTGACTGTGGTCATTGTAGAGACTGCAATTTGCTGTGCGGTTGAATTGCACTGCATTGTAGTGACCGCTGTTTCCACTCCATTTGTAATAATGAGGGAGAGCTAAATATCAGGAACACCTCTAATCAACAACACCTAAAAGTACATCTTCGAAAATAATCATGGTGGTGATAAACATGAGAAATTGATAATCCATCCATCATCTATACCGGCTTTATCCCGAACAGGGACATGGAGCCCATCCCAGGAAGAGTTCACCATGGACAGGTCGCCAGTCCACCACAGGGCCAAAACATAGAGACAGAGAAACAAAGACTATTCACACCTATGCAATTTTCAGAATCAGCCGTAGTACCCAGAGAGATCCCACGCAAGCACAGGGAGAGCAAACTCCACACAGAAAGGCCCATGTCGAGGTTCTAACCCAGAACCTTATCGCTGTGAGGCGACAGTGCTAACCACTCAACTGCCCGATATTGATAGTAGAATAATAGAAACAATGAAAAGAAAAAAATATCCAAAGTACAAAGAAAATTTTCATTGATATCTAATTTGTTTTTTTCTTTCATCCTTTTGTGGTTTAAAGGATTATTAAAACAACTGCATATTCAGGTCACCAGACCACAAAGTCGTTTCTTCATAGGGTTCATATGAACAGTTATAGGGATTCATGTTAATAAAGGTTCAACCAGCAAACAGTTTGTAGGTTATTTGATGAAAATAAAAAAATAATGTTCATCTATTAGTTTAATGTTAATAAATGCTGAGTACTTTCAGCAAAGGTAGTTTTAGGATTTTGCATTAGTTTTATGTGAGAGAAAAATTATTTATTTTGCTAGATTTAAAAAAAAAAAAATGTAATAACAAATGTAGATGTAGGAAGACGTAAAGTGGCCGTGTCTGCATTTACTTGCAGCATCTCATGTGACCACAGAGTGTCAGCAGAGTCCCATCCAGATCAGTCTGTTCTGATTCTTTAACAAACACAAACACACTCACAGTACAACTACCACGTTCTCAAGATATACCGACTGGGATGATAGAAAAGACAACTTCTGACTTCACATGTTGGACTTTGTTTAAAGGCCATAACATGTTTTCTGTGAACTTGAGGTGTTTTTAGTCATTTTCAGACTTAAAGCTACATAATGCTGCTGTTATTTGTCACAGTTTTTACCATCAAGATAAAGCACCTGCATCAATCACATTCAGCTGTTTAGAGTGGGAACATTTCAGATGTAAATATGTGTGAGAATTAAAGCATGTAAATGAGCAGCAGACACTGATGTTTTTGTGTAGAAAAACCATGAAAGCTCAGCAGTTTTTTTATTCTCCTGGATAAATAGAAGGTTTAGAAATCATTGATTCGTCCTTTATTTTAATGAGGAGGAATCCACTGGGAGGATGTTTGTTCTCTCTCTGGATTGAACGCTGCACAAGGCGGCGGTTTAAGCACATATCCTCCTCCAAAACCTCGCAGAGGGAAATATATGTACTTAATGCTTCAATACACACGGTCAGACAGTACTGAAACACTTAACCCCATACCATATGAGGAACGCATTTTTGTATAAAACACAAATTTAATCCCTCGCATGTGTTAATTCTGTATGCTTTATATTAAGTCAGTGTCCTGCCAGGAAGAACCTTAAAAATAACTTTTTTTCAATACTTTTGTACTGGTAAATCACACCATGGACTCAGAGGTGGAGGATTCTTGTGGGAGGAGGTTTTTTTCTTTTTTTTTTTTTTGGCTACTTCATACACTATTTCCATTAGACCCCATCCACATTCTGGCTTGTAAGAGCAGGTTTGCATCTTCAGCATTTTTTTTTTTGTCCACTGTGCTAGGAGTTAAAATGTCCTGTAAAAAAAAATATTAGTGCAACATATACATTTTAGAAAATTATATCCTTTTTAGTTTAGGTTTTTCTCCCCAAGTTTTTCTTCTCTCAAAGAAAACCAGGACGTTTGTGGGAGTCTGAGATGATTATATCAGAAGCTGAGTGTGTTCGTTTTGTAGTGTCAGCCTGGGTGGACAGCCACGGCAGTGGCCAAAACAGTTAGACTATCAATTAGCTAATTGTGTTTGTCCCTATCTTTGTCATGACACAGCCATTTCTCTGCTTGGAGAAAAGGCCTTGGATGGGGATGTGTTTAAGGGTAGGCTGCAAGTGATAATGGCAGTGGTGGAGATTTGGAAGGCCACTTTTTTTTTCTCAATTCAATTACAGATCAAATCAATCAAGTCTTAACCTACATTAACCCATACTACACATTTATTATCTGTCCACAATTTCAATGTGGACACCCAAGATCAGTATCACCAGTATCTGATTAAATGTGAAATATGGTCACAATCTCTGTTCCTGAGTTATGTCATTTCGGTCACAAGAATGGGACCAATGTGACGTAATGGTGACCTTGAACTTTGACCATTAAAATGTAATTGATGCTTTCTTCAGTTTGAATACATTTCATCAAGGTGTTCCTGAGATATTACTTGTGCATTTCCAATAATGGAATGGATAGACTGTACAGGATGTGAGGTCACAGTGACTTTTGACCTTTGACTAATGAAATCCAATCATTTAATCCTTGGAACCAAGTAAACATTTGTGTCAAATTTGAAGAATTTTCCCCATAGGGTTCTTAAGATGTTGGACCCTATTTTTGTACCTGGTGTAGCACAAATCCAGGCACAAGGGGCTATTTTCCATGCTTGTGCAAAGTTGCCGTTTTCATGGATCTGCTATTTTGGTGTTGATTTTGAAGTGAACTTGCACCTGTGCCTCCACCAACTCAAAGCAGGCACAGTGCAGCTGACAGAGAGCTATTTTTGTGGCTTTGTTGGGCAAGAGCGCACATGAACAGTCCCATTAAAAATACCACAGACAGGTTTGGTCTGGTTTAGTAATCTAGCCAGCCGACACTGCGTCATTTACGCACAAAATTCACACACGGCAGCTAAGGCCATTTAATTAATGATGGGAAAGTAGATTGGGCACACTCAAAGCTCCCGATGCAGTTTATTTATTAACACCACAACATCTGTGATGTTTGGAGTGCATTTCTCTCTATGTTGAATAAATCAAATGCATTCTGAACTTGAAGTGTGTGTAATGTACTGAGGCTCACTCCTCAACATTGTTCCAGCTCCTGATTTTGATATATTGGATGAGTGTTCTTTGTTCACTTTGAAATGTAATTCATGCCAGTGGTGGCGTCTATAAGACGCAGGTTTTTGTCTTATATCATTGAACAGCTTTCTACCATGGGCAGCAGTTCTTACAATACCAGGGAAAGAGCCATTTAAAATACAAGTTACAACTTTCTAAGCCAATTAAAGCTAATCAGCCCGTGGAGGCCAACTTATAGTACCATTAATTTGATGATTGGATCCTGAACCTCCTTACAAGTATGTCAGTTTCCTCCGGTATAAAGTTCGGATTGCGGTGCCTGTCTGCTCCTTCGTCAGTCAGTAGAAACTGATAATACGCTGTGCCAAAGTAATTTAAAAGGAACGGGAGGAGTTGATTTGATTTGCCATGATTGAAGTCCACTGTGACACACCTTCTAATTATTCAATTCAATTTTATTTTTATTATAATGTATAATTTATATATATATTTATAATGATCTATTTCTCCTACTTCACCACTGTGCTGCAGTGCACCAGAAGTTACAAGCTTGGGTGGATAAATGGATGGATGGATGGATGGATGGACGGATGGATGGATGGACGGACGGACGGACGGACGGATGGACCTATGTGATACATGGAAAGACAACCCAAAAACTAACTGCCATAAAATTCCAAGGACATACAATTCCACTTGAAAGTTTTGAAATGCTAATGTGTGTTAACATACTGAAAAACATTGTGTTGTAAAACCTGCTGTTGTTTCATTACATAACTACAGTCTGAAGAGAGGTAATACAATTACTGTCCCAACTTAGGTGGCATAGACCCTTTCCAAAATCACCCTCAATTCTCACCTTATATTTACTTCACTGTATAAGGCCTTCAAAAATGTCCACAAAACAATACATGAAAAACATCTAAATCCTTCCTCTCTAATCTGACCTCCAACATCTACTTAATGCATGTCAGCTAGAGATGAGCTAGCAATCAGAGTTTGAACCTTTCTCTCAAGCCAAGTTCTTTTTTACCTACTTTTAAAACTACGACTCATGCATTACCAAGAGCAACACAATGACTGCCTATGAAGTGACTGACCAAAAGTGTTTACAGTTCTTCCTGTTTGTATGATTCATTGCATCTCATCTCGTATCTAGGATGGGAGGCTTTTCAGCCCGCCTTCAAATGTGGCAGTTTGTAACAGCTACAAGCACTTCTGTCTTCTGAGGACATATCGCACAAACTGGTTTGTTGTGAGTATGCTCCTTTTGAAATGATTTTGTTGAGGTAGGGTTGAGTCACCATTAAAAGAATCAAACGTTGACGGTTTCCAGAAATTACTTCTGCTGACAAAGCTGCAGCTGCAGCTGTTGCAGAACGCTGCACAATACAAAAAAAAAAGGGGTTTTCTTTTTTCTTTGAGTCTTATTATACTGTTATTGGATACCAGTCATGAGTTTGTTTCTTGTGCAAATGAACCAGAAGGCACTAATACACATTGATTTGTTTTCAGTAAAATAACCAAACGAAGGCGGCAGATATGTCTGCAGGTGATGCTTTCGAATGTTCCAGTCATTTCCAGTAAATGCAGGAATGCAGTACTTTGCATGTGACAGATGTAAAAGTTACAGTAATGCAACACTGTGCCTAACTGATGATGCAAAATGATGATGATTCATAATTTATTTCCCCCTTCAATGTAAACTAGAGAGCATGTCATGAAGGGAATAATGAATGAGTGAAAAAGGGAGTACTCCATGCTGATTGGTTCAAGGGTGACCGCATCATTTAGGTGACATTTTTTTTCTCTCTCTCTCTCTCTCTCTCTCTCTCTCTCTCTCTCTCTCTCTCAGTCACCCCCTCTTTGCGATTGGCCAGCTGCCAGCCACTCCCTTTAGTGAGGGCACCGCCTTACCCTTCATTCCTTTTCTTTACACTGGAGACATTTATGACACACACACATTCACTGTATACGTGTGATATATAGACTTAGTAAATTACTTTAAACTTCCAATGGCTTTTAAACATATAAAAGCAGCCTTCAAGCAAGATTTTAATGTAAATTTCCACCTGTGTTCTTAAATAAAATAAATGGTGTCTGAATTGAAGAGGAGCGTCACGTTCCCACTTTTAGATGAGGTTGATTTGATTACATTCAGGCAACAAACAAAGACTTACAGTACGAATAAAATCCAAACAGTCCCCCAAATAGTGAACATCATCAGCAAACATTTTTACCACCGTCAGTCACTAAGAACAAATTCCCCAGTACATGACTTCTGACAGAAAACCTGCAGAACTTTGAAGTGCAACCTCTTATCTGTCTTCATTGTTTTTGGGTGTTGGCCAGTGCTGCTTCACTTTCAGTTGTTCCCCCCCGTCTTTAAAACTGTTTAGTAGTTAAAACTACTTGTTTTGGTGAACACAGCCGCAAGTGCAACTCTGGCACAACACGGCACGTCTTACGAAGTAAGAGGAATGGATAATTAGAAGGTGTGTCACAGCCGACCTCAATCATGGTCAATCAAATCAGCATCTCAGAGGCGAAGTGTAACTCAGGTGCTGATTTTGATCAAGCGACGAAACTTGCTGACGATGGGCACATCTTCTCTGCTCCGTGCACGTCACGATGCTGCGCTTCGTTGGCGTGCAAGAGGAGCCGTCTCGGAACATACGGATCCACCCTCGTAGTGAAATCAGGTGCTGGAACGACGTTGAGGAGTAGGATTGAATTACGCTCACAATTAATCTATTAACAACACAGATAAAGATCGCTGTGCTCCAAACGTTACTCATTCATTAAATGACCTAAGCGGTTGTGTTTAAATTGCTTTAACCTTTTCAGCATAAATTACACAGTGTCACACTCTGTGATCTTGGCATGGCTGCCTTGATTACTAAACCAGATGAGTATGTGAGAAGGCTTTTGAATCGTTACCCCTTTATGTGTAATTTAATTGCAATTGTTTGGACTTAAATCCTACTATTTAGTGTAGAAAAAAAATTCCCAAATCAAATTAAAAACTTCCCAGAACAATTCCAAGCACACATGTGAATGTGAAATCTATTTTCATGTGTAATATCATATTAACATAAATTAAATGTTACATACATTGCTGATGTGAAGTGACTGACATTTCTCTGCGAAGAGGCTGGTTTGGGTTTTGCTTTAGTATTCAAGTGTTTGATTTGTAATACCTCATAAGTGAGGTGCAGTATGAAGTAGAGATCATTTGCATGTTGATTTTTGAAGTTGCCCATTTTTTTGTTTGTTTGTTTCAAGTCTGTCCTGCTCAGGTCAAGACCAGGACAAAAACATGTACCTACCAAGAACTCGAAGGAGCAGCAGAGAAAAGGAAAAATAAATTAAAAAGCCAAAAAGGAGGCAGGAAGGAAGAAGCAGGGAGGGAAAATGGAGGCAGACGCTTAGTGAGGTTTATTAAAGTGAAGTAGATGGGGAAAGAAACACAGTGGGAATAGGAAGAAATGGGCATGAAAGTAAAGGGGAGTGTAGAAGGGAGAGAGATGGCGAAGGAAAAATTAAGTGGAGAAAAGTTTAAAAAGTTGCGAGGAAAAGAAAAAAGAGAGGGCAAAGAGAAAAACGAAAGAGAGAAGAAAAGGCTAAAGAGAACTGTGAGGAGAGAAGAGAAGGGCAGACAGAAGAAAGAAGGGAGAAAAGAAAGATCCAGTCACTTTATCACTGCTTACGGTTTACTTCTGTGTCCTGGTCTACTTACTGCACACACACACACACACACACACACACACACACACACACACACACACACACACACACACACACACACACACACACACATCACTGACTATGGATCGGACATGATTCAACCACATTCCTCTGAAATACACCAGGTTGAATTTACCTGGTATTGTCCTTTAACCCTGACGCATGAACATTGCTCTAGAGACATGGAAAAACACAAAATACACTGATGCACTGCAACAGCACAGTAAGCACAGACATACACAATGCATGCATACCAAGGAGGAATGTGTCCTGAGGTTAGCAAGGGAACAGAGGAAACCGTCTGTTCCTTCCCCCGCCCTCCCCACCTTCATATCTGCTGTCCTCCTCCTCCTCACCCTCTCACTATCTCCCTCTCTGTCCCCGTTCTCCTCCTTTTCACCTTCCTCCACCTCCTTATCGTACCCATTCAATCGCTCACTTGCTCCTCTCCTCGTATCCTTTCTGTCATTTCGCTATCTCTCTTCTCTCACTTCCTATCTGACTTTATTTTCTGCCTCCTCTGCATCTCCACTCGACCTCCTCTTTTCCTTCCACTCAGCTGCTTTTCGACTAATTTGTAGCTCCTCACTTTAGGTTTTTGTCCTCCTTCGGTCGACTCGTCTCACCTTCTCTGTACTGCTCTCCTTTTTCTTCTCCTACTCCGTCCTTTCACCCCTCCTTATTCTTCGTACCTCTCCTCTTTTCATCTTTCCTCATGCTCTCTTCTTTCCTATCCTTTGTGTCCTGCTCTCTACTCTGCTTTAAATGTTTTATCAGTGACTCCTCTCTTGTCTGTCCTCTTCCCTCCGTTGTCAGAGGAATTCAGAGGTGATTGTACATGTGGGCTTCTTGGCAGTGATAAAGAATTAATGTATTATTTACTTTCTCGTCGGCTTTGCCGTTGATACTTGTAACAATCATATTTTTGTTACCTGTCAAGGAAAACCACCCGGAGAGTTAAATGTTATAAACAGCACAGTACCAGAAACAGACAAAAGCTCACATCAGTGACGTGTGTTCACTTTATTTCAAACCCAGTATCATGCGAAAGCAGTTAACAGACATATCTGTCCGCTAGAAGATACCATGTCAGTGTCACATTTGACCTCATCTCGATGTGACCAAGTGATAATATTGAGGGGCCAGAATAAACTGGAACCAAGACTGAAGTAGACCAAGATGTGAGCTTTATTACTTTATAAAAAATAAAACATATCTCCAGTTGACTGGATAATCCAACTAAAACACAGGGAAAGATGAAGGGGTTGAAATAACTATGTTTAACCCTCGTGTTGTCCTTGGGTCAAAATGACCCACAGCTGTGTTCAACCAAGTTCTATTTTATTTCTATATTTTATATTTTTTGGGATCATTGGTGATCATTCTTTAAAGAAACCCTCACAGCCTCCTTGCCACCAATGATCCAAAAAAATATGAAAATAAAATAGAACTTGGTTGAACACAGCTGCGGGTCATTTTGACCCGAGGACAACACGAGGGTTAATACAAAAAAAAAAAAAAATCAAATTAATCATAAATGAACAACCAAAGAAATAAAGAATGCGAGTCAAAACTGCACCGACAGGGAGACTGGTGGAAAGTAAGGTGTACAACAAATAAACACCACTGCAGAACAAACTAATTGTAGCTAAAACAAACTATTTCACAGCACTACAATATGCTGAAACTTAAAAGAACTCAAACAAAACATGCATGAAGACTGCCACCATTTTGTTCTCCCTGGCAGAAATGAAACAACAAACGGCCCAAACAATTTTGTATTTAAAACCAACTAAAACCTAACAAATGGTGGAACAAAGAACAGTGGCTGGCTTCTCAGAAGTCTCTGGAAAAAGAACTAAGAAAGAAAACAAACAAACAAATTAATATACAAAATAAACTTTACAAACACATTTTACAAACAAAAGCAAATACCGTCCCGGCCTGAAACAAAGCCCTTCCCCTCAGTTGGAAGCATGCAGGTGCCCGGAGATTATTTATAAAAAATA
Source organism: Embiotoca jacksoni (assembly GCF_022577435.1). Lineage (NCBI taxonomy): Eukaryota > Metazoa > Chordata > Actinopteri > Embiotocidae > Embiotoca > Embiotoca jacksoni. Next base: position 21,144,562 of record NW_027185392.1, on the reverse strand, counting down.
AAAGAGGCCAAGTTAATATGTTAAAAAGACAATTGATTAAAACATCTTTTATTTTGTCTAAAAAGCTAAAAGGCACAGTGCATCTAGTAAAACCATGTTTTTCAACAAACAATTTAAAACAAAGGGAGCCTATCAAAATCACCACGAAGGTGAGCCTCAGCTTGAGCTCAGGCGTGCAGTAAAGAGGCCCAGGTGAGCTTCCTGTCTCCCTTTATAGCCTCTCCTCCCTTCCTCCCTGGGTCCTAGTGCTCGACTGGTATCTGCCCGGTCACATCGACATGAAAAGTAAAATGCGTTTGGTTTAGGCATGTGTGGTCAAGGTTAGGAAAATATGGTGGTTCGAGTTAGGTGTGACACGGTTGCAGTTTGGTTCAGTTTAGGCACCAGAACTACTTAGCTCAGCAAAAATACTACCTGATTGGGTTAGAAATTGTAATATGAAACTAAAGTACAGTCACCTTAGTTTGGTGGGTGTCTTTGTGGAAAGAGAAATTTGTTCGACCAGGCCACGTTTTCCCACTCTTCGGCAGTGTCTAGCCTGTACCCTCCATAACTTCAGATTTATTTTGAGGAACACGATGTGGTCTGCTGCTGTTGTAACCCATCTACTTGAAGATTTAATGTGTTTCGCAGTTTGAGATGTTTCTCTGCTGAACAAAGAGGCGTTATGGTGTGTTCAGACCAAACATGAAGCAAATTGTTGCTGCAGAGCGATCACATACAAAGACGTGAGTGTGCGCGACATCACGGTGGGCGACGCAAAAGAACTCGAGTTCGACTGCGCAAATTGAAAATTTTGACTTGAGCGCCTGTACTTGCGTGAGTAAGATGGACATTCCCTTCGCGTTTGGTCTGAACACAACATTAGCGTTACTGCACTCTTTCTTAGATCAGTTTAACCGTGTGACTTCCCTTATCAACAAGATGTTTCTGAATGCAGAGCTGCTGACTCTTTTTTTTTTGTTTAGCCACATTGTCAGTTAACTCCAGGGGACATTTCTAAAGATTGCATTTTCAGATATACTAAAAACGCAAAATCACAGATGACATGAGATGACATTTTTCCACATTCTGATGTTTGATGTGAACATTAACTGAAGCAATCAAATCAGTTGCTTGAATAAGCAGGTGCACACATGTCCCTAACAAAGTGCTTGGTGTGTGTGGGTCTGCAATATTTCTTTAAATCTGTAAGCACAATATATATAATATTCTGTATTCATGTTATTGGGAACTAGTGATATAGTCTTGGATTTAATTTCCTGCATTTTTTGCATCTCAGAAAATGCATTGTAAACAATTGTATCCGTATGTGTTGATAGATAACTAATGATCTGCCGACTTCCTTTTGCCTGATGCCTCCTCAGTTTCAGACAAACAGACCTTTTTCTGACAGCAGCTTCATTAATGTGCACAGACGACACTTGTCTTCTGGGACTCACAAAGCTTTGGGCACATGTTTATGTCAAGAAAAGAAAAATTGCACAAAATACCACTGGGATCATCAACGCTTTGTCCTACTTTTTTTGAAGGTGTAATGCTCCATCTGTGGCCACGAATATGCTGTTAATTATTTAATAGGCTTAACTCATTGACACAGTATCAGAGGTGGAGACAGTTAATTACATGTATAAAATTATAACTGGGAAGTATAGCTTCCTGCAACCGACTGTGTAAAGTAGGATCTCTCTGTGTCAATCTCTCAGACTGCACTGTATAAACATGCCCCATTAGTCTGTGTTAAGATATTTAATTGACACTGGACTCCAAGCTGACCCACTTTGGCTATCTAACTCCATCCATCTACTTTCTCATCTCGCTCCTTGCTCCACTCTCTTGTCCTGCTTCATCACCTTCTCTGTTACAAAATATCTGGTGGGTCATTGACATCCAGTCTCCTCTATTCCTTCCTATTTTCTTTTCTATTTTTTTTCTCCTCTCCTCTCCTCTCCTCTCCTCTCCTCTCCTCTCCTCTCCTCTCCTCTCCTCTCCTCTCCTCTCCTCTCTTTCATCTCACCCAAATGACAGAGCTGATTTTGGACATGAAAAAGATGCATTAGGAGAAGAAAAAAACACTGGATCTTATCATCGCCCTGACTGTGCTCTTCTAATCAGTCAGCATATCGGGAGTCCTAATTTACTACCTCAGATTGAGGAGCAGCAGTTCCCACATTCAGCCTCTTTAAAATGACTAATCGTGATGTTTCCTTCACTTATACATCATCTAAAGTAACCGTATTAACTGTAATCATAGTGAAGGAATTTTAGGCTTGAAGACAGAATGCTGGTCTGTCAAAATGGCATGACGGGAAGATAGTTTAATTGTGTTAAATACTCTTTGGTGTTTGCTTAAAATTGTTTCTCACTAATAATCTAAATACATTTGTGTCTGAGTAAATTGGCCAGCTGGTTCCTGAACCCAGGTAGCTCTTGGTTGTCATATCCGTAATTAGTGGATTTTCCAGCAGACCTCTTTACCGGCTCCAGCTCTATTGAGGAGTTATTTTTAACATCAATCAAAGATTGCTCTTTTAAAATGGCCCCTCTCGAAAACACTGTGAAAGAGTTAACAGGAATAAAACATATTTACTGGCCCTATTTGGGTTGATTCTCCTGTTAATTTAACATTTATTCAACTGGATGGCTAATACAGCCCCTCGTGGGGTATTAGACATCCGTGGACATATGGGGATGACGTGCTTGACTTGCCTTTCTGTTGGCCTTCCCTCAGACTCTGGCAGGTTGCCACATATTGTGCTGCAATGAAATGAGCATTTTGGGTTCTTTCCCAAAAGGTTTGGGGTCTTGGATTGGCCTGTGAGGGATTTTATATTGTATTTACTGGTGATCTTAGGCAAGCATGCTTTACAGTATATTGCTCTGATTTTATGCCAGTGGATAAAGCCGTCTCTCTGTCTCTCTCCAAGCTGCCACTCCCTTACACGAGAGAGAGGATTATTTCAGCTAATGGAATAGATTATTATATTCAAATAGGATATTACATTATAGAAGGACAGGCAGCATTTTGGAGAAAACTGTCAACATGTAATACAGTAGAAGTGACAGAAATTATGAATGATGTAAAAGATGATGCCAGCCTTATTAGAAGTTTAAGCTTTTCTATTATTTATCAAAACATACAAATACGTGCTAAGTGCATTTAATTTCCAATGGTCTCATAGAAAATATGCACTTCTTATTATTGAATGTGTAGACTCTGTCCTCATTACAGTACTAATACAGCTAACTAAAAGCAGAACCTGTCCGTATTTTGGCTGCATCTACTCACTGACGTTATAATGCAAGTAGACTAATCAGAGCTTTATGGTGGTGTTGTGCTGGTCACGTTTGTACAACATGTATCAATGTCTCTTACTCTCTCACTCGCTCACTTAGTAGACGCCTTCGTTGCAGAGTAACATAATTGTTTTCGCCCCGGGGCGTATACTTTTCTTAGGCTTCTCCTTTTACATTTCCCAGCATGCCCTCTCCCTTGGTAACTTTTAAGAACAAAGCAACCAAATTAAATAGGAGTAACAGGATTGGTAGAAATTATATATATATATATGTTTTTTAAATATTTAGTTTTGGAACATTTCAATACAGACAAATAAAGAAAGCCGACATGAAATAGGCTGTGACTCAAAACTATAAGTGCACAAGATGGAAAGGTGATATGTATTCTGATTAAAATGGTTAGGGTTGTGATGCACGGACGGTGCAGAATTGGAATAATATGAGTTTAGCAAGACCGCTTTAGTTACCTTGTACAGGTGACAGTAAAGCTGTTCACCAGAGTGAGCCTAGATACTTCAGGTAAACTAGCAGCAGGTGGCACATTATGAATATGATGGCGACGGCATCACTGGCTGAATGGATGTACAGTGAATCTCCCAGTTTCTGGTGTCATCATTGCTGAGTGTCGTACAGATGTAATAGAACACATTTTCATGCCTATCAATGATGCTGGGCGAGTTTGCAGATTAAGGCTTGAAATGTTCAACACGAGGGCAGTACAATTCTGCTTTTCAGTGAGTTATTAAGAGTTTTGTGTATTCTGCCAACTGTTCAACTTAATTTATTTTAAATGTTATTTCCTAGTGGCATAGATTTGGATGATGAACTATGTCACAGTGTTACAGAACTGCTTCTTCTGGCAACCATCAAGAAGTATTGTCAGCAAACTACAGCTCTTGGTTTGGAATCTATGTGATCCAAGTCCTGTTTTAGACAATTTAAAGAGCTGAACGATAGCATTTTTACTCAAAAAACACACAACCATGCCAAAAGCAATTAAATCAGAAGACACTTATTCAAGTGAACAAATAAGTAATTTTATTGCCAAGTCCACAAACAGAGGAGAATGTGAGAAATGTAAAGTCTTTGGTGATTAGACCCTGTTGTGAGGGTGAGGCTGATTGTTGAAAAAGAACCCCCCCCCCCCCGGGGTCTAGTGACTGGTGGTGCTGAAGATCTGCTGAGATGAGGAATGGCCTCTGATGGACTCGGCCTGGGCCTGGATGAGGAGACTGTAGGTGAATGTGGTGAAGGTTGGTCGCAGCAGCACACTCTGAGATGAGATCTGACTTAGAGAGAAGAGAACATATTTAAAGTTTGACAGGTACAGTGGGATTGGCTGATTGAGATCGTTTGCCAGATCTGATTGGTTTACCAGACACACCCACAGTCAGCTGACAGAGAAGTGGGGAGACAGAAAGACAGACAGTTAAGCCTGAATGGTTGATAGATATTCTTCCTCATTGAACTTGCGCTGGGCTCCAATAATGAATTGATTATCTGTTGGGGCTTCAGTTTTGTGTGGGAGGGCTTACAGTCATAAGTACATTTCATAGAAATTGATGGCTCTTTTTCTGTATTTAGACAAGCAAACACTTGATCTTCTTTGAAACAGTGCTTACAGATAAAATTGATATACTGGAACGCAAATACAAGAAACATCGTTTTCCGATCTACTCAACATAAATATCAATAGATGTAATATCCCTTTGGAAAGGTAACTCCACCGGGATATTGAAGCTAGGCTAATATTTCCCCCTTTAGCAGAAATATCCAACATCAGCTTCCTGACAATTTTGGCCACTCTTCTGTGTAAAATGTCTTCAGTTGCGAGATGTTAGAGAATGTTCTTACATGTGGGCTACTTCCAGTTTCAAATCCTCCCAACATTTTGTATTTTAAATGGGATTTAAGCCAGGGGTTTGACTTGGTTGTTCCAACACCATCCATTTTCTTGTTTGTAAGCCATTCCTTGATGAATTTGCTTGTGTTTAAGATCATTTTTTTCTGTGGAAGGTGGCCTATTTTGTGTGGCTTATATGACTGCAAATGTCCAAGTCCCAAACCACCGTGCTTTACAGTTGAAAAATTGCCGTTTGTCTGTGCCAACCATGTCTACTGTTACCGTCCTTGATTCGTCTGTCCAAAGCACATTATTCTGTTAAGGCCCGGTCTTTGTTCATATGCTCACTGGCAAACTGTAGCTTTGACCTAATGTTCTCTTTAGACAGAAAGGGCTTCTTCATGGCACGTCTCCCATGCAGGTCAAATTTGTGCAACCTCTTTGTGATTGCAGATGCATGAACTTTGACTCCAGCAGCTGAAAGAGTTACCTCCAGATCCTGTGATAAAATCTTGGGGTTCTTTAACACTTGTTTTTGCACCAAAGGGTCTTCTAAGGGCTGAGTTTGCTGGGGTGGCCAGTACTGGACAAACTGGCAGCCTAATGAAATCTACACCACTTGTAGTTAATCCTTACAGTGGGATGATTGATTTCAAACAATTTGGAGATAATTTTTTTCCAGACTAATAGGCCTTGACAGCCTTTTTTTTCTGAAGGCCTCAGAGAGCTCTTTAGAGCTTGGCTTGCTGACACCACACACCTCGGTAGCAAAGAGAGGACTCGACCTGAGATGTCAGCAGTTTGAAAAAGACAGATTCCACCTGTCACTCTGGAAAGAAGCTTTTAATCATTGGCACTTAATCTGGAACCTGTGATTCTAATTTTGTGCAGTTCATAGACCTCATCAGTTTTTTTTTTTATTTACCTAAATTATGGAAATGCCAATAAAAAAAATAAATAGAATTTATTGCCAATATTTATGGATGCTCTTTCAAAGAGGATTGAATATTTGCTTGTTCAAAACGGTTAAAATAATCCAAAGATTTCCATTGCGTGGGGCAGATGTATCACTGTGCCGCTCTCTATTTCTTTCAACCCGTCTTGTAGTGCTGATTCTTTGACTAGAATGCTTACTCCACACGCCAGAGCCAGGCCCATTAGCTGAGACCAGCACACTCCTCTTCCTCTTCTTCCTCCTCCTCCTCCCTCCTGCGTTCCTCCTCTCCACTTCCATTAACCAGCCAATCAATTAATACAGGTTGAGTCGGCGTGAGAACGAGCCAAAAAAAGAGCAATCCTCTAATTAGCTTAGACGCTACATCAGCTCGCTATATCCTTCTGCCTGTCTGCATAACCCGCACCACACACACACACACACACACACACACACACACACACACACACACACACACACACACACACACACACTACCGCCAGCACCATTCTTTCTCTCAGAAACACACACACACACACACACACACACACACACACACACACACACACACACACACACACACACACACACACACTCTTCACATAATGATCATGAGCATTGAGCGGCGACCCTCCCTCACACAGGCTTGTAATTTCAAAGAAGCACCAGGAGACCAAATGTTACATAAACGCTCCTTGTTCTCATCTGACACATTAAGTCTAGTGAAACAGCCAGTCAGCATTATGAGGGAAGCCTTGTAAATGTTGTGTGTGTGTGTGTGTGTGTGTGTGTGTGTGTGTGTGTGTGTGTGTGTGTGTGTGTGTGTGTGTGTGTGTGTGTGTGTGTGTGTGTGTGTGTGTGTGCATGCGTTCATGTGTGTGTTAGCTCTAAAAATCCGTCCAAGCAAAATCTAATCTGCCGTGTTCTCACTGACAAAGTTGCAAGTTTGTGACCAACTGGAAGAACTATGAGCTTTGATTTGTTGAACAGATCAGCGCCAACCTTTATCCAGAAAAACTCCATCAACCACCGATCATCTGTCATGTGGTCATACCTGTGCTCTTCCACGTGACTCTGTGGATGTTCTTAGAGCTCGCTAGCAAACAGTGGCCTATTTACACATACAGCAGCGATGGAGCAGCATTATCATTTATTTAATCCATAATGGAAATCTAACATTAACTCGTTTTTGGTGTTAACCATCTCCTTAGAAAAGTATTTGGCTTTTTGGCTGCTGAAGGCTGCGATGTTCATGAGCTACTCTCTACCTGTGTCCATCTGCCATTTGGTGCTGAGCAGGTACTGTGCAGCTGAGAGTCGTGACAGTAAACCAAAAGTAAAGCTTAATAATAAACTGGAACTCATCATATAACTCCGAATTCATTATTGCCACATTGTTTTTACATTGTTAATGCTCAAGACAAAAAATTATTAAACTGGGGTGTGTCACAAAATAAAAATAAAAAATCACAAATATGAGCACATGGAGAAAAAGTTCACAGACACTGATCCCTTCTTCATTGTCACATTTTGAGCTTTGGTTATGTTGTAATTTTAAGTATTAATCGTAACCAGTCTTTTTAGTTTAAACTGTGAGGACGCTCGCTCTCTGATGCTCAGTCAGTTTGTCTCCATCTATTTGGATACCACAGAATGAACTAGATCATTAATTACAGGGAGTATTTTGCTGGACATTTCTTCCAGTACCATATTTGGCAGCATTTCAAAAACCTTTCAGGACAGATTACTTTCAGGTCAAAGAAGAGTTATTTGAACTGATGACAAAAACAGAAGTGTAGTGTGTTAATGTTTGTGTGTAACTTGTGTGGTATTAAAACAAGTATCTTCCTGTTTCTTTCCAAATTAATGTGTGTGTGTGTGTGTGTGTGTGTGTGTGTGTGTGTGTGTGTGTGTGTGTGTGTGTGTGTGTGTGTGTGTGTGTGTGTGTGTGTGTGTGTGTTTCAGCTGTAAAGCTTACGAATCTGTCTGGTGTCTAATATAAATTCCTACCATGAATATGGAGAGTCAAACGTTTTTAATCTATTTGCATAACGTCGCAAACACACACTTCTTCAATTGGAAATAAGTGAATTGATTACAGGTAATGGAAGAAGGATGTTTGTCAGGGTTTCAGTAACCACAGATTGTGTTCAGTTACTAAATTACATGTTTTGTACTTGATGTGCTAATAGTCGTAGTTGTACTACTTATATATGGTAGGTAATAGTTTTTCCTGGTTTGGTCTGTCTGTCAGCAAATCATTTCACAATTGGATTTGCATTAAACTTTGCATTAAACCAGATTAATTTCTGGTAAAGATGTGATGCAGCATATGATATGTTACAACAGTTACATGACATGTACTACACAGCAATTGTAATGGTTGATACTTGTATTAGTGAATAGTTTGTGGTACCAAATCCAAATGTTTTTACTCCTTCGGGTACGTTTCTCTGCGACTTTCTTTTTATAGCAGCGTCTTCATGCTGATTTAGTGTCGGTGACCCCACATGGGTTTACTGTTGTCACCACTTTTTTTCTTTCTTATCCCCACAAATGTTTCTTCCTGTATCCAGGGCAGAGATCTGCTGATCATGCAGGCTGCTTTTATCACTAGCCTGCCTGATGTTCCTACGATTATACCTTCACACCTGGAATCTTCCAGTCATACAGTAACCGTAATATTTTGAGATAAGAGCTGTTCAGTGGGTATTATTCGGAGATACGTGACCATCTCAGCTGAAATCATTCAGTCGACTCCATTTCACTGTGCATCCATTCACTCAACTACAAAAAAGGAATCCCATGATAACCCGGGGGTTGTTGTAATAGATTAAGTTTTTGTTTTTTTCATAAAATCACAAAAGATGAGAAGCTCTATTTGCTAATTTCTTGAAATCAATGAACACTCCAGAAACAGGATGCAAATCATTGCCCCATATGAGAAATATTAAAAACTCGTTGTTGTTTTGCAGGGATTATTATTTGTTTTCTGTATTCCTAATGAAATCAAAACTAGTTTTCAATAATGTTGACAGGTTGTTTTGATGATTAATATCATTCCAGCTTCCTTTGCAGTAAGGAGTAGAGTTGTACTCTTAGTTGTACAGCTGTTCTGTAGTTCTCTTTATCAACTACTACAGCAAATACCAATTTTTTGTTATTTATAATTCCAGTTCAATAATAATCAAGTAGTACATTATTTAAATACTACTGGACTTCTCTTCCTTTTTTACTTGGTATATGCTCCATATGCTGTATTTTTAACTTTAACCAGGAAATATGACTTTGTATGACATGCAAAGGTCGCTGATCTCACTGAGAATCAACAACTGAATCTTTATCGTTATCTTTTTGGTTATATGTTTGTTTGGTCAGTGCAGGAAAATTGTTTTGTGTTTTGTGGTTGTTGTTTTTTTTACATTTCAGCAGGATTTTCTGTAAGTTGCAGCCATTGGAGAGAAAACATAAAACTGCCATTTTACCAGCTGCAGCTGCAGCAGTCAGTGAGCTGCTGGCACTGGGAGCCTGGCACTCAGCTTCACTTTGGAAAAAAGATGGAGGATATCTTTTCTGTGAACCTAAATCTTTCCGAGTGCCCTTCGGTTCGAAGAAACTCCCAGGCTGTTTGAGGGAACCACTTCATTTTCAATTTAAATTCAATACATAAGAATCATAATTATTGCCACTTACACTCTTTGCCATAATACATTTATTTGCTGAAGACCTTTGCAAAGAGGAAAAGTAAATCTAATTTTGGAAGTAAACTTTCATCGCCCATCCTGAGTGAATCATAATGTCTATTTTTATTGTTTGAGTTGAACATGAATTGGTCCAAATCCTGCTGTGTTGTTTCTCTTTGCTCTCATTCTCTACCTCTCAGACAGTTTGGTAGCTTTGGCCTGCTGAGGGAGATCAGAGAATAGAAAGGGAGGGAGGGGAGGGATGGGGGGGGGGGGGGTATTTCAAGGGGGAGGTGCCAGGGCTTCCTGCGGGGGTTGCCTGTGTGAACGCTCCCTGAATGACAATGCTGCACATCAGGGCCTCAGCACGACTCCCTCAGCAGCACATACACCCCCCCCCCCCCCCACACACACACACACACACACAGGGAGAGAGCCTGGGAAAGCTGCATGCTATGCAGCAGCAGCAGTAACAGAAGCATGCCAGTGTATAGAAATAACGCAAAGGGAATGGAGGCAGAGAGCAAAATGTCTCCGGCCGTCACCTTCCGCTCCGTCCGTCCGTCCTCATTATCAATAAGGCAGCTTGTCATCTGTCATCCGACCGCAGCGTGCTTTCCATGATCGCGTAAATCACAGTCAGGCTTGGCCACCAGCACCACCCCCACCCCACCATTTCTCCACCACCACCCACCTCTTCCCAACACTCACTCACTTTCACTCGCTCTCCCATGCTGTCAGCGGGAACAGGCTTTTATCATGCCTGTTAGTAGCCACTGGTCTGTGGGAATCAGATGACGAGTAAATCCAGTGATGCACACCTGTTATGACATTGAAAAGGCATCCTGTAAATACGAGCATAGCTCTGAGACTACAGAGTGAATGCAGCGGGTGGGTTATACATACTGTTTGACCTCAGGGTAACACAGCATCGAGCTGGACCCTTGAAGAACTCTCCCATCCTCAGATTCATTTGAGATCAACACAAAAAGGCCCAACAATGGATTTAACAGTGTAGATGGGGTTTATTTGAACTGCTTTATTTATTGCTAACATTTGTTTTGTCAGTTCTTTTTTTTGTGTACCGAACTTACTTCTTGTAAACAGTCAAACAAAATAACAAACAGACTCAGCTGGCTTTCTTTTTTTTGCTGTTCTATGTTAAACTGCAGCACAGAAGATCCCTGTTTTTTTCTTCTTTTCTTCGTTATAGCTTCTTGAAACCTTTTTTTAATTAGCTAATGTCACAAGTGTGTGAAAATGTTATGTCCAGTTTAATACTGTGACAAAATGATCTTACTTTATTTGTGTAGTGTGTGGACCAACATAACCTTCATTTGTGTGCACTTTAAAGTATTTTTTTTAACATATTATGTGCAAGAGTTTGTCAGGAAAGAAACATTGGGAGAAAAAATAGGAATACACATGTTACATTTTAGGTTGCACGAACCAGGTTATCCCTTTTCATGAAGTTTGGTGAGACTTTTTTGGCTTCAACGTATGATTAGACAGTTTGCTTTCAGATTCATCCCAGAAATCCACCATATGGCCCACCATATTATTACACCAACTGCTTTTTTTTTTTTAGAACAGAATCAGACCTCCAAATGATGGGTGGTTACCTGCCAAAGTCGCTGGTAGAGGAAACAAACAGTGAGCAGAAGTTGCAAACAGTTCTCAGCATTTAACAGATGGTGGGAGGTACAGTAACTAACCCACCCTGATGGACAATGTAGGGCATCTCTTCCAAAGGCATGCAGGTGGTGTTTGGTGCCTTACTCTCTGGTTTCAGCACGTTGGACAGCGCCAACAGGCATTGGAAACATGTCAGTAGCTGTTTCAGGACCAAGGACAGCTTCAAAGTGCTGACGTGGCCACAGTTAGTTTATTTTAGCATCATTTAACTCTATTGTTGTTCCTATTTTCCCTGTGTCATTAAAAATGAAAATATATTCTTAAAAAAAAATACTTTGATAGGGATTCCTTGGCCACTGTACTTTTACTGGTTTTATTAAATGTTCCCCCATGCCGATACCCGTATCCCCTTCCAATCTCCACCACCACCTTCATTTTCCTGTTCTGGAGAGGTGACAGCTTGGTCGGTTTAGCCCAAGCAAACAGCTTGCTGAACTGCATCAAAGACTACTCAGATGCCGGAGCCAGGCCGACAGCCGGCATGGAGGAAGGGAGGAATGAAGGGAGATAAAACCTCTTTCAAATTGTCCTTAAAATAACAGTATGTCCTCAAAATAATAAATTACATTTTAAAAAATCTGGAAAAACAAACAAAAGAACACGAGACTTCAACTTTCCTCCTGGTCATGGATTTGAAAAGTTAATCCAATTTAGTTCATTTGCAACATATTTTTTCATACATTTATCAATAAAGAAAATGATAAAAAGACAAAATATATATATTACTGGCTCCAAAACCCTCTCAGATGTCCACAATAAACTCAAAATCATATAGACAAAGAGGGAACAGTTGTATCTTACCTTGTCAAAGTAATACCATTTGAGTTTGAAGTTAATGTTAGATTTGGTTTGGTACAGGATTACATAACTGTCCATACTGTCATATGGGGGGTAGAAGTAGTTGACAGGAAACTCTGATCTACAGTAATCATCTTTGTACACTCACCAACAGACACTGAAAGAACCTAGGTCTCATTTGCTGAGAGGATCGTCATAAATCTGACAGGGATCGTCTTAAATTGAGCTTACAGTGTCTTGTAAATGCCCCCCACCTCCTCACTCCGCCCCCTCTGATCATGGCAAAGCCTTCTGCTCTGCCGGGTTGGTTTGAGTAAACAGTTAAGAGGGCGAATTGGACTGTGCTCTTGGTGCTTTTGAAACTTGGCGACCATGAGAGGAAACCGTGAGCGGCATTTCCTCAAGAGATCTCATTTCACTAAAGTCTAATGCATCTATAATGTCATCGGCGACCAGTATTTATTAAGTCCTTTAATAAGTGAAGTAATCATTAATTTTCAGACCTCTAGATCACCAACTACAATCTCACAGGTAACAGTATTCCAGAAATTGGATGTTTTTGCGGGTTCCACATTTGCACTGTACTAGATTTAGATTTTCCTGGGGCTAAAGGTAAGGCGGTGTGCCATACCTTGCCATACCCAAGTGGCGGCCATACATCTCCATCGTGCGCTATGGGGAGTGGGTTGTAGTGGGGGAGGCTCCGGGGAGGCGCCGTGCGTCGTGCGCTGCAAGGCTTGACCACGGATATGCGCGCGGCGCTCGGTTCCTGTCAGACTGATCAGATGCTCAGTGCGCGGCTCAATCCCGACGGCTGACGGAACGCAAGAGAGCCATAGAAGCGCTCCGGTCGTCGGGTTTCTTCGTTTCCAAGGCTGATCTCTTAGGGAATACAGCCTCCGGACCGACTGCGCGTTGGCTCACGTCCCCCTTGGGGGTCGAGGGAGGAAAGGAAAAAAAAAAGCAGAAAGAGGGAGGAATAGGGAGAGAGCACTATAGAGAGAGAGAGAGAGAGAGAGAGAGAAGAAAAGCTGGACTTGCTTTGGCTCTGCGGGGCTGGCCGCCTCTCTCTGGTTCGGGGAGCCTCGGGGGCGATGCTGCTGGGCGGGGATGGGAAACGGTTTTCTGCCCGGTGGCGGAGGTGAAGATGCGAGCTGTTGCTACAACGCACCCGCACCGCCGCCGTCCTATTTTACGACCAAGAATTGATGATGGTGATGATGCTGCTTCCCCCAGTGGTCTTTTTCTGCCCCTCCGGATCCTGTTTGTCCGGCTTTCTTGTTCTCCCAACACTGGATTATAGATGATTGTTGTGGACATTATTTTTATTTTCATTTCATCAGCTCATGTTTTTCGAAGGGAAGTGGGAAAGACTTAAATCGGTAGATTGAGGACCGGTGTATTTGCGTCTCCAAGTGCGCGCAATCACGCCCAAAATCAGTGACCGACGCCTTGGTGAGGAGGAGGGGGATGAGGAGGAGGGGGAATGCCGCACCGTCCATCACCAAACATCAACAAATGTCACCAGGCTCGGATTTTGGGGAAGCCCCCCTCGGTTGGCGTTTGCGTGTAACTCAAGTGGTGTGGTGGCAGTGAGAGGTGGCAGCAGGGACATCTGCCACGCCACGTCAAATATTGCGGATATATGACACAAGAATAAATGAATTATTAAAGATTTCACTCTTATCTTTTTCTATTTTTATCCCGCTGAAAAAAGGGGACCTGGGGAGGGGGGGGAAGACAACTGCAGATCCTGTCAAGATGCTGTTGAGAGGGAAAAAAGACGCAGTCTCAATCTAAGATAGCCTACTTAATGATGCTTGATGATCGCAATATTTATCTCAACGCACAGCTATGCATCCTTATCGCATTATTTAAAGTGATCGATTTGTTTGCATACTGAAGTACAAGAACTGGCTCACTCTTGGAGAGGTTTTTCCCCAACCAAAAACCTGAAAAAAGGATGCCTTGCTTTTCGACGGAGAGAAAAACCATGATGGTCTGACAAGATATACATTTTTTTGACAGATTCCTGACACACCACAAAGACTTTTTTTTTTTTTTGTCAGAGAACTGATTTGCCAGAAATTACATAAATACATTGCTCTATTTCCCATTCAAATTCCAAACACACGATCAGAGACACCTTGCGCTTTTCCTCTTCTCTGCTCTGTTCTCCCTCCCCGCTCCTCTCCTCCCCCCTCCCCTCCTGTCCTCCCTCCCCTCTCCACTCACAAATGGAGGTATCTTCTCGGCGCTGAAGATCTGGGAAAGAGACAGAGCTAGATAGAAGGAGAAACAGACTGAGAAGAGCCAGAGAGAAATCTCAACTCCATTCTGCATGCGTGTTTGGAGCCGAGGCTGATGGGGTGGTGGCATGTGGAGGTGTCGCTCTGAGGTTCCCCCCCGGCTCCTTCCTAACATCTGGCGTTTGGTGTCTGCAGAATGGCGCGTTTTGGAGACGAGCTACCCAACAGGTATGGAGGAGGAGGAGGTGGTGGTGGCGGTGGTGGCGGGGGTGCCGGCGGACAAGGGGGGCCCGGCCGCGGCGGTAGCAGGCAAGGGGGGCCCCCCGGAGCTCAGCGGATGTACAAGCAGTCGATGGCCCAGAGAGCCCGGACCATGGCCCTGTACAACCCCATACCCGTCCGGCAGAGCTGCCTAACGGTCAACCGCTCCCTCTTCCTCTTCAGTGAAGACAACTTTGTGAGGAAGTACGCCAAAAAGATCACCGAATGGCCATATCCTTTCAAAAGCATTGCCAAGCAGACTACCAAGGTACCAGTGGTGCGGTGTGTTTATGGAGTGATTGCCTAGGTGTGGCATAATGTGTGGAGTGGTTTGGTGTTGAATAAGCGAGCACTGTGAAAGTTGAGGTTGGTGTTGTGATTTGCAGTGAGATATATGGTATGTTTGTGTTTTTTTTTTGTTTTTTTTGCAAGATGTGATGTTTTTCTTTTCTTTTTGCTGCTGTGAAATGTAACATGATGTGCTTTTCTCACAGTATGTGTGATATGTTGACTGATACATGACTTTTCATGTCACTGCCTCTGCCCAGTCCAAACCCTGCCGGCCGCAGGCTCGTCTGATAACACTTCCACTGATGGAATGAAAGATGATGTTGATGATGATGGCGGTTGTCATGACACCAGTAGTCACACGCATGTTGATGCTGCTGATTAAGATGCATATTGAATACAGCATTAAACCTGTTACTGACCTTTTTGTGTGTGTGTGTGTGTGTGTGTGTGTGTGTGTGTATGTGTATGTGTGTGTGTGTGTGTGTGCGTGTGCGCCGCGCGCGCCGCGCGTGCATGTGCATGTTTGGCTGTTGTAGTCAGAGCTGAGTGCTGATGTCAGCATTATGAAGGCTTAAGCACCATGCAACCAGAAGGGAGAGGAAATGACTCTCTCCCAACTCTCTCTCTAATTACTACTGACCATATATGGGTGGCCTTTGGCTCCTTCAACAGGACAGCAGTGGAAAAAGCTGTAATTGTGAGAACAGGTCAGAGTACTGTTTGAGCACTTATTTATCCTGGTATTTAGTCTCGGGTGAAAAAAAAAAAAAAAATTAATGTTGGTCTTGGTCTCATCATATTTGGTACTTATTGGGAATTTTTCTCTGTATAGATACTCGCAACCTGAATTGAAACGAGAGGATGAAATGCGACCAATATTTTTGGCCTGAATTGAGCGAAGGGCGTTAGACAGTCATTGTTAGGTCCACAGGGGCACCAGGGCACGCAAAACGGTGTCATTTTTTTTTTTTTTTTTTTTTTTTTTTTTTTACATCAGATTGGCATACTCTTTTTGACATCAAGATAAGGCATATTCAGCAGCTGCCATAGATTTTGATAACAGCAAATAAATACACGTATAGATTGACTCACTAAAAAACAACAACTTTGGAAGTCAAAGTCATGTGCTTGAAGCTACCGTGTCACAGGGGTTGTTAGTTTGTGGCAGCTCGCATGTTCTGCCATTGCACCAATATCCATCAACCGTAGAGACATTTTTAAGAGTGAAACTTTCAGCTGTCGCTTCACTTCAAGCTCAAAACAGAGTTTAGTCAGAAGACACGGGGCAGTTTGAAAAAGCTTTTAAGTAGCGCTTGTTTTTCTTCAACCTGTAAAGCTTTTCTACTCTGAACATCACTCCTGATTTCATTCATCACTTTCTCCACCTGCACTGCAAAAGCTAAATGTAATGACTCTGCATGCGATACCAGGCCTTATGGGAAGTGTAGGGAACAGATTAAGTACCTTAGAGATGATGAAGGTTATGATATGTCCTGAAAGGATTACTTGATTAATCAATCAGCTGATTGACAGACCAACTATTCTAATACTCAAGTAAATCATTTTCAAGCAAAAATTCAAAATAATCCCAAACTGTAGTCTGTTAATTGCGAGAAATTGGGGACTTCTTTTGTCTTGTATCTTAATAACGTGAATATTTTGGGGTTTCTTATTTTTAATCTGACAGAACAAGATCTGTAATGGCATACTCTTAAGCATCAATGAATTTTGATGCACATTTTTCTTTTTTTTCTGCCATTGATAGAACCAAGTGGAGTGATTAATCAAAAACATAATCATCTTCTAATTAATCAATAACACAAATAATTGTTAGTTGCAGCTGTGGTCATCATTTACTGAAAAGGTCATTTCACCTCAGTACTTCGCATTTATAATATTCCAGTTTGTGTGACTGGTTTCGATGCAGAGACGGTTTACATGGCAACACGGCACACTGGGACAGTGAGAAAGGGTGAGCTGGACCCCGGTGGGTCGTTTAAGGTGATCTTACCGTATACAGAGAGTTCCTAATACAACATGGAGACAATTCAGCCACTTTAGTTGCCATTCATCTTTCATACGCAGATTTAAAACTTCTAAATTTTCAGAACAGGTCTGATCAAATTCAGTTTTAAAGAAGGGAAATAAAACTCTTAAATACTGTACATCCAGAAAATTTAAAGCATGGTAAAAATAAACAAATTAATCAGAAGACATTTTGTAGTCAGTCTTGTAAACTTCATCTACTGGTTTAAGCACTTTTTGAGACTTTTGAGTGCAGGTTAGAAAAGCGGCTGTACTGGAATAGAGAGCACTTTGCGTTTTGGCCGAGAGCCTTCGTAAAGGTTCTTCATTTTTCTGCCAAAATGTTTTGGCTTACTGCAGAAAATAAAATGTTTTTTTTAAGGAATTCCACAATTGTTAAAAAATAGCTGAATTTGATCTTCATGTTGGTTGAAAGGTGAAATTGTTTTTGCTTTAAACCTCACACTCATGATTCAGGGTCTAAAATGGTTGGTGAGTGATATGCTCAGGGGTATTTTTGTGAGACGATGAATGTGTGACTCATAATGCTGAACATCTTGTTTTGCCTTTGATACATTTTCCAATGACTGTTGTAATACCTAAGCTACGATGAACTAAGGATGAGCTGTTATTAGTGATCAAATGTTATTCAGTTGACAAATATATCAAAAGTCAAAACATTTGAACAAATGGACTTAAATACAGATGGAACAAATAAAAAAACAAAAAGAAAAGTTTTACTCATACAGCTCCTAGAACTAATGTTAGTGTCCAGGCTGCAAGGCTGGTGGCAGTATCAAAGAATCAATGTCACTTACAACTCTCAACATGGTCACATGGGAGCTCGTAAGGAAACAAAGCACTTTGGTCGCCCAAGATATCTGATAAACAGCCACAGCAGAGGCAGAAACCACAGCTGATCAGTTGGCCTTTAAAGGGTTAAACAAAGACATCATTAAAATCATATATTTACAATCACACATGCTTAAGGGTGAAACATTTAGAGTTTATACCAGTGATTTTTGGATGGAGTTAATTCAGTTCCAAGCTGACTGATTAACAAGGTTTAAAATGTCTCAGGGTTTTCATAACCTGTTTACTGGATAGAAGAGAGATCTTAGCAAAATGTATTTATAGTAGCTATAACTGTAGCTGATGGATGAATCTGCATGCCTCTTCTGTGACATTTTTATGCCAGTTTTGCAACAAAATAGTTTTCTATACGGTACATTTGCTTTTGCAAGTATGTGTTTGTGGTGATTGGGGCACAGAACTCGTGCCTGGAGTATAGCCAAATCACGTTCACTTCCGTTTCAGGAAGTGTAGTGTTTCTGTAGCTCAGAGATGTAGCTGGGAGGATGTTGTGCCGGAAGCTTGGTTGTACAAACACACGACTATGATGCTGAAGACCAGGATTGGAGTCCTGAATGCTTCATATATAGGTTAGAGCTTTTCAACAAGAAATGAAGACCATGAGCTCTTCTAACCTGTATTCAGCGGCTAAAACATTTGTTAGCAGTGAGTGTTATGCATGTACGTGAAGTATGAATCTTTTGCATTGGCAGTTAACAGTACACAAATCTCAAAGTTCCCTCAATATGTTTGTAAAAATGAAAATACGAGAGATCACAGTTGTTTTCTCATGGGAAAAAAAGTTACTTGTAATTTCACATTAGATTCTCATTGAAGCATTATTGGCTGGTCCCACCTGAGTTCAAAAAGCATCATCTTGACCTGAACCAACAAAACAAGTCATAGATTTAAGTATTCAGTCCAAATATTGTGGATGTGGAATAGCCTTCGAAACATCAGCATAAAGTGGAATCTGCACAGTTATTGCTCAGTATGAGGGAAGTTTTATTGCAAAACAGTTTCAAATGTAAAGAGCATCCACTTCCTGATTTGAAAGTGAACTGAGCATATCCCAGCATGCTGCCATCTGTACAGAGCCAGGCTGTGTTGGCTGGCAGGCGCTGTGGCTTCTTCCACCAGAGACCCAGAGGACTTCATTATACCTCCCTTCCCTCCCTCTGCCTGCACTTCCCCATTCCCTCTCGCAGTCTTTCTCTGCACTCCTTTCATCTCCTTCTCTCCACTGGTCTTCTCTCCCTGCAATCCTGTTTTAAATCTTCTGTCCTCCATCTTCTCTCTCTCTCTCTCTCTCTCTCTCTCTCTCTCTCTCTCTCTCTCTCTCTCTCTCTCTCTCTCTCTCTCTCTCTCTTGCCCATTTTATCTTTACACAACTGTCACTCTCAATTTAATTGAGTTTACTGTAGGGGCAGTATTGTCATACAAAACATAAAAAATAGAAATAGCTGACAAATGGAAAACAAAAACCAACATAACGTGCCACAAAACTGAGTTTCCATCCAAATGTAACACAAGTTTAACAGACAATCTGTAAAATGAAGGGAAAAAAGGAAACTCGTGCATCTTCAGGAGTTCTAAACATCAAAGTGAAAAACTGGTGATGCCCCAGTTTTCTGCTGTCGTGTCATTAACCCTACTCAGACAAAAAGGTCACTACAGAATGATATAGTTTAATAGAGGCAGTGAACAAATGAAAAGTGTGTTGAAAACATGATGGACGTGGCCTTTCTGTTGGTTTCATGCGTTCATTTTAGGAAGGTGATGGCCTTCTGGCTGCTCCACACACATTGTGTGTTTATTTTTTTATCTACCACTATTTTTTTATCACACATGATAGCCAAATTCTATACCGTTTCCATTGCATTAACTTTTTCTCAATATACCACCTTTTGAGCAAATTGATGATATGCATGAAAACAGATGGATGGCAACACACTTACAGTGAGGTGTTCCACCACAAGCCTCCAGAACAGCTACACTGGTCCAAACCATCGATTCCTCAATAGGCTCTCTGAACGGATGATCATCATCACCAAACCATGAAATAGTATTTTGGATTTAGCACCATCCATAAAAAAATAAGGCAACTATCTTACTGTAATATTAGCTTGTCCCACCAATAATACAGCGGAGGCTTCAAAAATGAACAAAACTTTGTCAATCCTACCACATAGCTTAGAACTGGGTTATGTGGGATGCATTCATATACATTTTGATCAAGCTATTTATTGGAACCTAATAAAGACAAAAAAACAAGAAAACAAAAAACAAAGAAACAACAACAACAAAACAGACAACCCAATCATCCACATCATCACCTTCGTTACTTGACAACATCTACATTTCTTATTTGTCCCCACTCAGTTATTTAGATTTTTCCATTCATTTTTCATTTTTCTTTGTTAATGAAATCGAGTGACCCAGTTAGACATAACAAAACAAAGATCCTGCAATGAGCTTAACCTAAATGGACTGCAGTCATTTTTAATGTTATCAATAACACCTGTGCTTCTATATAGCAAGTCCAAATTTTGGTGAAAAAAATGTCCAACATGATTTCCTTTACTTTTTATATTAGTTTTTTTTTTCTTTTTTTTTCTTTTTCAAATCTGCCTAAAAAGAAGTACATTTATATATGTTGCCAAAGCAGCATACTTTCAAATAAGGTGACAATACCAATATATTCCACATGGCTCTCTCTCTCTCTCTCTCTCTCTCTCTCTCTCTCTCTCTCTCTCTCTCTCTCTCTGTCTCTCTCTCGCTCTCTCTCTCTCTGACCATCTGTCCTGGGCGTTCGTTGTCTGTGTGAGTTTCACACTTTCCCGGCTGGGTTCTGGCTGCACTGCCTGGCGTCATGTGAGGGAAGACGGGTGGAGAGAGGTGGGCAGTGTGGGGCGGCAAGAGAGATTAAAGAAGAGATTAAAGACAGACCTACACCCTACTCCCAGAACACAATGATCATTTTATTGTCACTTCATGGGTTTATTATATTTGTATATGAAATATTGAAACATGTTCTGTTGTTCCACTAATAAATCGACTCATGAAAGCTTTGATTTGAGCTTTTGTTCATCTAAATGCGTCTGTAAATGAGCAACTTCTTGTTTGCAAGTGGATGCAATATTTGTCTCAACAAGTCATTCTGATTCATATTCAGCCTTTAAAACAAGACAAAAATGGCCAAACAAGATCAGAATCTGCCAGTTGGGATAGTTCAAGCTCTTTCAAGCTGCCAACGAGAATAGTCAGCATCATTATCTCTGAACCAGGCTGAAGATGGCTGCATCAGTTTCAAGAAAATGATGCTTGGGGTTGAAGCGGCTGGTACGATGTTTGCAGATGTTGTTGTGTATTTGAGAAGATATGACATTGTGACAATGAGAATGACCAGTTGACTAGAAAACGTTGACATTTTGTCTGAGAGATTTTGTGTGTTGAGAATATGTACAGTAAGTACGGCTGTGTTACAGAATAATGATGAATATGAGACCCATATAATCAGATAAGGTACTGGAAGGACACATGAACAACCTCACACATGCACACACACACACACACACACACACACACACACACACACACACACACACACACACACACACAGATACAGTTACAGTTACGCAGATAAAGACTGGAAGTCAGTAACATGCACACTGTTCTGCTGCTGAAATCGTTTTGATTTAACACTTATGCATGCGTAAATAAACACATACATGATGCATGGACCCACACGCACACACTGACAGATCAGCTGGTGGCTTGGCTTCATCCGTCTGGCGTGGAGCAAGCAGATCTGTGCAGATCAGTCACGGCTGACAGAGGCTCTGATAGCTGTGTGTGTGTGTGTGTGTGTGTGTGTGTGTGTGTGTGTGTGTGTGTGTGTGTGTGTGTGTGTGTGTGTGTGTGTGTGTGTGTTTGTGAGTGGGTGGGGGCAGGTGATACTATAACACCTGTTCAGCAGGATCACTTACCTCAGGGGGCTTTACTGCATCCCAAAACTCTCTCACACACACACACACACACACACACACACACACACACACACACACACACACACACATGCATAGTCAGTGCAGCCCAGTGGTTGGCAGAAAAAGCACCATTTGGGATGCTCACGCTTCAATGTGCAATCTCTCTTCTCTGTCTGTCTTTGTCTGTCTCTCATTTGCTATAATACAACGCTGTGACATAATGGCACATTTGATAATAATGACACCATTATATAACAGTGAAAATGGATGAATAACCAAAACAAAACTCCATCAAAACATATTGACAATGACAAAATATCAAAACAAGTTGTCTATTTGTCCAAAATGCATTTTTATAGAAGAAAACAAAAGCGTGACACTTGATCCAGAAGAACAACTCGACTTGATGTCTTGATGTAATACTTACATCCCTCATTTATGCAGCCACATACAGATGTTCATATGCTGACAGACAAACAAGCACCACAGAAAGGCTTGTTTTGACTGAACTCCACTCCAGATATGTGATCCTCAGTCAATTCCCTCAGTCTGTGTGTGTGTGTGTGTGTGTGTGTGTGTGTGTGTGTGTGTGTGTGTGTGTGTGTGGATGGAGCTCACTATGGTGAAATGTGATGCCCCTGCTGTCCTCTACTCAACTCTGATTGTGGGCTGCCATCCCCATGTGTGTGTGTGTGTGTGTGTGTGTGTGTGTGTGTGTGTGTGTGTGTGTGTGTGTGGGGGGGGGTGTGTGTGTGTGTGTGTGTGTGTGTTTATAAATGTGTTGCATATTATGGTCATGTGTTATGTGTTTGAAGAGGTTCAGACAGGGAAAATCATCATGTAAATCAACCATAGAGAAGATGGTTATGGAAAGAAAGGAAACGTGTAGCATGAAGCTGGGAGGAAGGGAAATGAAGGAGAGAACAGCAGATGAGGGAGGCCAAGGAAGAGGAGATGGGGAGAGTGAAGCAAGAAGAAGATGGTGACAAGAGGAAGAGAAGGACAGAGAGTGAGTGAAAAAGATTCAGACATGGATATGTGAGAGGTGGAGAGCAATGAGGAAAGAGAAAAAGAAAGCAGTGTTAAGAGGTAAGTAAAAAGACAGATATATGAAGAAGAGAAGGAAAAAGTAGAGATCAAGAGAAACAGAAAACAGGAGGATATAGTGGCCGATACGGAGAGCTAAATGAAGATGTTCATAAAGACAGAGATGAGAGATGAAATATGGTACACAGAAGTTTAACTGGTAAGTTTCAAACACTGAAACTGTCATGATTAGTTGGAGTGTTTTAACAGCAGTTTTAAGAGGGTTACTTTGAATATCTACAGTTCACTAATAACACTGTCAAAATTGCATGATGTAATGTAACTGCTTCAATTACGTCATCCAAGTAAACAAAGATTACTTTCCCAACAATAAATACAGCAACAATGAAATTGAAAAGATTTGAACTATTCCATGTAAACCTGCAGGACACATATTGTATTGTATAGATATTTATCCTACACTATGTTCTGAACACATAAATAACATGAAGGGGAGGGAGGTTCTTTATTTGTGACTGACTGCACAGATGTTTTCTCAGGTTTGATTTAGAGCGTTTCGATGTTAACAGTATTTTGTCCTCTGGTGAACTGTACAGTAATGTTCATCTTTCACTCATTTTAGGATGAAACTATTATTGTCCAATGACAAGGCCAACTGTCTGCGTGGTTGTTTAGAGCAATGCACATTGATTTGATTGGCAGACGAGAGGCAAATTCAAACAAGAGAACCAATCAAAAACAACACTCAAACTTCAAGCACATCCTGACGAATGAATTAAGCTCTCTGTGGATGTGGAAGCAAACCAACAAAATTATGTTCTTACAACTATGATTATATTCTACATGTTAGCTTCTTACGAAAAGCAATAAATAGAAGATTTCCCCTCCTTGGAGTCACCAACATTTCTAATAGTAATTGTAATTCAATTAGCCTACATATTTTTTTCTCACTAACTGTAACTGATTCCAAGTACTTATATTTTGTAATTGAATTACATGTGACTCCCCAACAGTGTTTAACAGTGAAGACTCGTGTTGGTCTTGTTGGACTAAAACACAGTCCACCTGCGCCTGTAGACTGGTGTCTGTTTCTCTGAAACAGCTATCTGACAAAAGAGAACTGCAGCTTGTGTACGAACCATCAACCAGAACTATTTAGGCCTTTCATGAAGTAACGTAGAGGTTGAGAAAAATGGGACAAAACAGAGGTAGAGAGAAGAAGAGGAAAGCTGAAAAAAGGTCGGCAAAGCAGTGAGCAGTGAAGAGAGGAAGAAAGAGGTGGAGACAAATACAAAGAGACTGAAATGTGGAGAAAGGAGGAGAGTTGAGGAGTGGTAGAGGTGGAGAGCTATAGTGTTTTCCCCCCATGTTGAGTCACTGATCTACATTCAATCTGCACTATGTGAATTATTGATTGGCCTTTAGCCAGCCTGTGTGTGTGTGTGTGTGTGTGTGTGTGTGTGTGTGTGTGTGTGTGTGTGTGTGTCTGTGTCTGTGTGTGTTTTTGTGTGTGTGTTTTGGCGCTGAGACGCTTTTGCTGAAAAGCACAGTGGTGGTGTTTTTTATTCTATTGATGGAGAGGGAGAGAATAGAGAGAATAGGACAGATGGATGCACACACCCATGCATGTATACACACCTGCTACACGATCATTCATGGAGGCATGCGAGTACACACACCCACACACACATCTGCAACACAGTTTTCAGGTGTCCACAAACACACACATGCACAAACTTGTTCTATTCATTAACCCTCAAGCATTTACCTTTTTATACTCACAGCACACACATACAGTACCACACACACACACACACACACACACACACACACACACACACACACACACACACACACATGCAGAGACACATGTGCTCAAACCTAACATTGAGCCAGGACTGATATCAAAATATGAAGGGAAGGGCTTTGACACACGTATGGAAGCCTGAGATCCTCTAAAGCAACGTGGTTTCTTCTCAGGCCAGCAGGTTTCTCTTCATTCAAGATACGGCCATTTCCCAAACAGGAATGTTCCAAATGTTTGGAATCAGTAATTTGCTCAATGCACGCACACAATATCTGAACTTTCACATCAGGAAATAGATGTTATCAGAAGGCACTGTTCCTGTATGTGGGAGGCTTTTCTATATTTGTAGGCTGTCTCATCTCCGGCTCTCCAGTCTGCATCTCAGGTGTCCAAAAGAGATCTTAGTCATCTTCTGAAAATGGATTGTTCATTTATTTACGCTTAAGGCTGTGGTAGGTAGATGCAATGGTCAGTTATTGGTTTGAGTAAACATATTGTCCCGCATTGCTGAAGGGCACCTTGGTGGACTGTGGTGCATAAAAAAGCTTCTACGAAGACCAACTTTGAATTTAATTTATGTCCTGGATGTTCTGTGTTGAAGAGACTCAAAGAGGAGTGAAAAAGAGAGTCTAGTGGAATTTAATGAAAAATGTTTATTCTTCTGCTCCAAGAAAAAAAAATTAGATTAATTAATTTCCAGGCTAAACCTTTTAATAACAGTTTGTACTACATATCTTCATTCAAAGCACTCAGCTGTAGATTCACATTTACTGTTTAGTAATTAACACTGGACAGATCTGTAATTTTGAAGCCCTCCACATTTCAGCCAAAGATAACTGATGCTCAACAGTCTATCATTGTTAACTGAAGAGCTCTCCTGCTTCTCTCTCAGTAGCCTCCATTTAAAGCTGGTTGAGCCACTCGTTCGTATGTTACAGTTCATTGTAGCAGTGTGAACAATTCTCAGAAAATTCTTCCATCAGTACAAAAACACTCAACTGTATTTCTTCTGCTTAAACTAAACAGGCTACATTTCTTTCACCTTGTGTTGTTAAAGCTCTTCTTGGTCTCAGGTGTCTGACTATACTCTCTCCCATCTAGCTAAAAGTCTGTGTCAGTGTAATTTAACTAGAATTGTTTTTGCTTTGACAATATATATATATATATATATATATTTTTTTTTTTTTTTTTTGCTTAAGTATGAGGACTAACATATTTGTAAAATATAACCTGGTGGTGCATTATATGTGACTTTATTGTTTTAATATACAGTATAAACCTCTTGAAATGCACTATCCTGTTTCCCACTGGGTCATGTCTTGAGTCTACAGGCCTTGAACAATTAGTTGATAAGTTGATTGATTGATTGATTAGTAGTCCAACAAACAATAAAAAAGCAATTATTTTGATAATTGATTTATTGATAATGAAATTCCCTCATTCCGGCCTCTGAATTGTGATTAATTGCTCCTTTTCGCTGTCTGATATGCAAACTGATTTTTTTTTTTTTTTTTTTTTTTTTTTACTACTTTCAGAAATTTACTACAACACACAATTAATTAATGACAAACAGCAGATTGACAATGAAAACACTGTTCGTTAGATTCAACATAGTTATAGTTGCAATATTAATTGGATGTATAGAATTGGAGCAGGCGCTGATCTCTGGTTCAGGGAGGAAAATGAGGGCCGTCCTCACCTCCATCCCCTCCAGTCTGCTACTAATAGTTATTTTGCCAACATAATGAATGGAAAATGATCACCTTAAGGGTTGTAATTATTGTAATTGAGCTGCAATAGAACATTATTGGAGGTTTCTGATAGATAATGTGAGGGGCGGTGTGGTGTGTGTGTTGGAGATATGAGGCATGTGTGAGGCCGGCTGAGGACATCAGGACAGAAGTGAGAGTATTAGAACAAAGAAAGGGACGGTCAATGCTCTCAGCTCCTTCTCTTCCTGTCGCTTCATCTCCTTCCCTCCTCCCCAGCCCTTCCTGACTGAACTCCCCCTTCCTCCTCCATCTCTTCCTCCTCTTACACCCCTCACGGCCCTCCTCCGTTGTGCTCTCTTCTCTTCCCTCCTCCACAACCTCCCCCTCCCCCCATTTTTCTCTCTGGCTGCTGTCGACTGCAGTGTGGAGAGCAGATCGCGGCAGTGAGAGACGGAGAGTGAGGAAGGAAAAGGGATATGCGGAGAGAAAG
Source organism: Embiotoca jacksoni (assembly GCF_022577435.1). Lineage (NCBI taxonomy): Eukaryota > Metazoa > Chordata > Actinopteri > Embiotocidae > Embiotoca > Embiotoca jacksoni. Next base: position 21,117,589 of record NW_027185392.1, on the reverse strand, counting down.
TGAGGAATACGCAGGAGAAGGGGGTGGAGGTGGGAAAAAAAAGAGAGCCAGAGGAATGAAGGAGTAGTGACAGGCTCAGTGTGTATTTGATCTGAGCTGGTTTCCTCCCCCCTGCAGCCCAGGGCGCCTCTCCCCAGAAACAGGGCCAAGTGCTTGCATCTGTATGTGTGTACGTGTGTGTGTGTGAGTCTCCACTACAGTCCGTGTGGGCAAGTGTGTGTAGGAGTGATTGCTGCGCTCGTGTGTCCTCGGCATTTGTGTGTGTGTTTCAGTGAGTGTAATGTATGCGCTCCTGTTTGTGTGTGTGTGTGTGTGTGTGTGTGTGTGTGTGTGTGTGTGTGTGTGTGTGTGTGTGTGTGTGTGTGTGTGTGTGAGAGAGAGAGCTTGGCAATCGAGTGAACTGGACATCAAAAGCTAATTTGAAGCTTGGTTTTGTTTTGCAGTTTGGTCCTCAGCTGCTATAGGCGATTCTTTCCATTACCCATCATTCCTTGCTGTTGTTAAGTTGTGGAATAGCAGGGTAATTGTGTGCCTCTATCTACCTATCTATCTATCTATCTATCTATCTATCTATCTATCTATCTATCTATCTATCTATCTATCTATCTATCTATCTATCTATCTATCTATCTATCTATCTATCTATCTATCTATCTATCTATCTATCTATCTATCTATCTATCTATCTATCTATCTATCTATCTATCTATCTATCTATCTATCTATCTATCTCTACACACACATACACAAACACACACACACACACACACACACACACACACACACACACACACACACACACACACACCAATCATCCCCAGAGTTAGCAAATAATAGAAATTAATGAAAGAAATACATCAAAATGACCAATTAGCCTGCAGTGCAGTTAACCCTGACAGTCAAATTTGGTCGAGAACCTCGTAATTATTTAACTGACAGTTTTTATTGTAACTATAATTGACCTGGCAATTTTAATTTATATGCAGGATTATTAATGCTTTAATACTTAAGAGTTGTATTACCAAGATGTTCCTCAGCATCTTCTCTTTTTCTTATGTAATATTTGATTATCATGACATATTTTGTCAGGTGAAAAACATTTGCATTACATTTAGTATGTCTATTTTTACTAGGCTTGTATAAAATCGTTTTTTGTTTGTTTGTATATGGCAGCTCAAAAGTCAGCTCAAGTCATGCTGTGGCCAAAACCTTGAATTTTTCTTTTAAGTCATGGAGTCACAGTATGTTCCTACCAATGAGTCTGAAATGTCATATGGGAGAACGTTTGTGGACTTAACGAAGGTGTTTTTTTTTTTATTAACACAGAGACTAACTAAACTAACTAAAGAGATTAACTTCCAACTAAAGAAATTAGCCCCAGCAAAATATTGTGTTCTTCTTTCCCAGCCTGAGCCAAACTTTTAATAAATGGAAATTGCATTCCATTTCTGAAGATTGAAATGCAATGTACAGTCTTACTCTTCTTCTTAGACATATTATTATAACTTGTGCATTTAGTGTACTGTATGTAAGAACCGGAGTTAGTTATCATGGAAATATCTTCCATCCTCATATGAAGGAGCTTTACAATCCAAAATGATGATAGGAATGTCACATCGAGACCCTTGCCAAGATCATATGAATTGATCCTTGAGCTGAAGGTAGGTCACAAAATTTAGGCAAAACTAACTTTATTTTCAAATGAACTTATCAGGAGTCGGGGTTTTAACGCCTCCCTGCAGTTTTGGAGTTCTCCCCTGATGTCTTAGTGCGCAAGTAGTAAAAGTCAGAAAAAGGCCTCCATCATCTTCTTCTTGATAACTTGTAATCTTCAAAGCATAAAGGTGAAAATAGGTCTTTCCAGGTGCGAGCAGGCATGTGGTCAGCGTTGTGCAAACAGCAGTCGAGCTGACCGGGACACTGCATCATCAGCAGCTTGCCAATCAGCCCGCAGGACCAGTTTGCCGCGTTAGTGTGTCATTTGGCCAAAGTAGGGGATTGGTCCTGTCAGTCAGAGAGGGTGGGCCCTGGGGTCAGCATGGCTGTCAATCACTGGGCCTGAGGCAGGTGCTGAGGAAGATGAGTGGATAACAGAGAGGAGGAGAGTCGTGTTGCGACAGGAGACGGAGGAGGGATGCGGACAGATGGATAACTGACTTGACACTTTAATTAGGTGAAGGGTAGTGAAGGGTTTCAGGGAGGATTTTATGTTGTGTGAATGGTTAGAGCAGAATAACGCTTTGGCTTTTAGTTTTGTTGGTGTTTTCTCTCCACAACTAACCACAACTGTAAAACCTGAAATTGAATTATATTTTGTTATACACCTTAATTATTCATGTCATCAGTCCACTCTGCCTTTTAGTGTTGAAACAATCAGTTGTTTAATCACAGCCTTTTCCAGTTCCCTATGACATCTGATCAGACTCAATCTGCTGGAGAGTAACGTGAGATACAACTAAATACTCTGGCAAAAGGTAACTACAATAAGTGACATTGAGCTAAGATGGGAAAAAAAATCATTTACATCTTCATAAAGTGAATGTATTTGTGTTAGCAAAGATGAGCAATTTGAAGACTTGATTTCAGGCACTTGTGAAGGATATTTTGGGCTCTATCTTACTCCCAGCGCAAAGCAGCACCAAGCAATGAAAGTGTCTTTGCCAGTTTCAGACCAATGCAGCTGCCTAATTCCCACCCAGTGCCCAAGCTGTTTAAATAGCATTAGTGCCAATGGGTGTTGGTGTTAAAATGAAATGTGGTCAGGCAAAATGTTTGCGCATTGCGATCTTAAGCCAGTAGAAACCAGTTGACCAACAAAGAACGTTGTCTGAAGTCAATGGCGCTGTATTTGAATGTTATTTAAATAGTTACACTGCAGGCAACATAGTAAAAAAGATTAAAATGTGAAAAATTACTGTTGGGTTCATCAATCTGCTTAAACTGTGCTCAACTAGTTTGGTTTCCAATGCAGAGAAAAGTTCAAATCTGCCATTGTAACAGCAATTTGCTTAGATGCAAGCGCACCTGACTTTTAAAATGAATGGGAGATACTAATGATTGGATCATTTAATGTTTTACCCAAAAAACTCGTGATTAATGAAAAGACCCAGTATCACCCCATTGAACCATGAACCATACTTTGTGCTCTGATTATCTGTCATTAAACTAACAAAAGTGGGTTTGGTCACACCCAAATGAACTTGCATATGTGCTTTAGATCCTGATTACAGTAACTACACTATTCATGTTTGACATTTTATAGACCAAATAATAACTTAAAAAACTTCTTTGAGATGCTAACATTCAAAAAACGTAATTTCTTTGATTTCTTTTATCCATAAGTTTATCCACCCTGTCATGAACGCAACTGTAAAAGTATTACATTCATTGAATTTTAGAAAATACCAACCAGCAGCTAGGAGGTCCAATATAGCAGCTTCAACGACAATCATTAAAACCTGTTAAAACAGGTACTTCACATCCACCCATATGAATAAATGTATTTTGTGACATAAGGGTTGTTTGTAGTTTATCTCCATCTGTCTTATCAAAGGTGGGAGGGGTCTCGAAAGGAAAGAGAGGAGAAAAAAAGAGAAGGATGAGGATGCTACTTCATCATCATCAGCCATCTGTTAGCCACACCCCCTGATCCAACCTAATAACCTCTGAGGTCAGAGGAGGGGAAGGAGAGGTCAAACTAATGTCTGTCTGATCTCGTCTTCATTAGCCACATTTCAGTTTGACAGCAATATACCTAAATCCTCCCTTCCAATAATGTGTCTGCTTAAAATAGGTCTCGTCTGTAAATGAGACATTTAACACAAGCATGAATTATAAAGGGAAGAAGAAAATAACATTCATTGTAATGACTCCACCTTAATATAAGAATCCTTAAAATTATATGAACACGTGTTTGTCAGAAGCAGCCTTACACAAAATAATAAAATAGGAATATAGGCAAGATTTTTTTCATAATGTTTTAAATCTATACATATAAACATATAAAGGAATTCTGTTACTTTAACTGATTTGGCAAACAGGATAGTCTCAGCAGTCTCACACACGCGGTCTCTTATCTCAGTCTATCAGCAGGCCTGCTGCATTAGCCGAGGTCGCGACGTCAATACCAGCCTCAGATCTCTGGGTCAAAGGTCATCTGTTTGAACCGGCGAGGACTAGACATCGATGTCATTAAGTCTCCCGGGGCATCCTCCAATCACAGAGCTGCAGAGTGCTCATTGTGGTACAGTAGGGAGGACATAGAGAAGACTGACATAACTGGGGACATATTTTACTGAGTGTTTCAAGGTATTAATTAAAATGCTACCAGTGCATTTCTCGTAAATATACTGAATATACAGAGGGGAGAAATGTAAAAAGTGATATTCTGTAACAGTCCAACATGTATGTCTGCCAGTTTTCTAACCTAACAATACTCATTAGGTCAGAACAATGTTGACAGAATCATAGTTTTTTGACTCATATAGTGGCAATATTACTCTCAACTCAGGGCGGGTGATGGCATGTCTGAAGAAACAAAAAAATGAACTACATAATTTATTCAGCTAGAATAGATAAATATAGGCTGCTCACTTGAATCGTAATGCAATCTTTAAATCTCTTTATCAGCAATATTTTCCTTAATAATTCCAGTAACATTTGAGACAGTGGAACAGATTATATTGAAAACCTTCATTCTGCCGACATTTTGGGGCTTCAGATTACAATATTTATCTGCAGTATCTGTTGTCTAGTGGCTCTTTCATGTAACCGAACACATTTCTCCTCGAGCTTAACAGTAACACTTTGTATTGCAATCAAGACCTGGAAGATTTGGACTGTTACCATGGCAACATAACTGTATTGCTGGAGGACAGTAACTTATAGGAAGCTATTTTAGATCTTCCATGCAACAAATTTATGAATTAGAACAATGTTTTTATAAGGAATTATTACCATCCTAACAGAAATGTTAAAATGATGCGAAAAGTTCATTGTAATTAAAAGATCATTTTAATTAACAATACAATTTGGCAGGGTGGCAGAAACAATAAAGCAAAATCAAGAACTTTGATAACCTACAATATATGCACATTAAAACAACCACTTGCTCCAAACTGTAGCCCTCAAACACTGCAGACTCTTCTAGAGAGAATTTTTTTGAGTTCTTCTAAGACCGTTGACTGACAACATGAGCAGTAAGAGCTGCAGACAGAAATCGTGACTCATGACAGTGAGAGGGAGACCTCGCCTTCTGTTAATGTGACTCTTCAGAAGTTGGCATGAAGAACTGGAAGAAAACCACCATTGACTTTGGCCCTATAGATAGACAGAGGGAGAGGGAAAGAATGTGTGTATGTAAAAATACCAAGAGAGTATGTGTTAGGAGAAGGTAGAAAAAAGAGACAGAGGAGAAGACATAATTATAATTACAGTGTGTGGCTGTGTGTGTCCATATAACCACACTGGGCGAGCTTTTAATTAACTATTTGGCGACAGGGGACTCTGGTATTAGGCTAATTATTTGAACCACACATCCCTGCACTTGTCTCCTCCTCTGAAATGCTTCCAGAGAAGCAGACAGGTATTCCTCACTCTGAGCTCACCTGATAATTGAAAGGTTTTGCGCGGAGATCAGTATGCTCCGAAATCCCTTGAAGCTGAAGTCAAAATCATCGGGGGACAGCGAGCGAGCTAAAGTTAGGCTTCTTTTCTGCTGCAGACTTATCCACAGTGTAATACGGATTTAGTGTTAAAGGAGGACAAGGAGACAGAATAACTGTCTGCCGTCGTCTTTATTAAAGGTTTTTAAATCTCCCTGACTATATCTGTGGGCACAATTCAGCGCCGATGTATCACGGTGAAATTCCAAAAGGGATTTTGTTTCCAAAAAGGGTTTACAATCAAAAGAC
>NW_027185392.1:20954177-21106677 GCF_022577435.1 Embiotoca jacksoni | reverse complement strand
GACGTAGGCCTATGTTTGGGGGCGTGTCTGGTTTGATTGACATTTCTGAGGTGCAGTCACTTTTGCAGTACATGTGGACAGGCTGAGTGTCATTACATTCTCAGCATAGACTGTAAATAAAAGTGGACATAGCTTCTGGGTCTGAAAAATAAAGGCATTAAACTGCAATATCACCGAGGGCACCTAGAGATTGACTCCAAAAAAGCTTTGGCCCAATAGAAGACGTCTAAATTCTCTCATGAAATACTAAGTAGATAAAATTTTGTCCAGAAGTCCTTAAGCTCTCATTCACTAAAGTCATTCCTTTTTATTAGTTTTCTGGTGGCCCATCTGAAAATAATCCTGTCTTTAATTAGATATTAAGCCTCAAAAAGCATCGTTTTTGCTGGTGTGCCTGTTTGATTGACAGGATTGTACTACAGTCAGGTTCAGTGGGCGGGGCGTAGTGTCCTCGGTTTCCCAATCAGATTGAGTCCACCGCCGAGGAATTTCGAATATGGTCACTTCTGGCTCCAAAATAGTAAGATGGTGATGACCAAAATCTGAACTCGAGCAGTTCACAAACCAATCGGTGACATCACCGATATATTAAGATCCACCCTTCCCTTCTCCCCAGCTCGTTCAAATATGGTCACTTCTGGCTCCAAATAACAAAGCTGACGTCGACTAGATTTTAGACTTACTGCTTTAAAACAAGAAGTCACAAATCAATGGGTGGTTTTCTGCTTTGTTCCACCAGGACTTATGAAACCCCACATATTCAGTGTCACCGGAAGCAGATTCTTCTTCTTTTTAGGCACCTGACCTATTTCATCAGATCAGTATTGGTGCTAATGTGGATCCATTGTATCTGAGCACTGCATCATTACCATCATACCTTGAGGGCAGATATGTTCTGCTCCTTCGTTTCTTCCTGCTGAAGTATCCAGCGCTGCCATTTAGACAATCCACTTGGTATTTTCATACTGGAACCAACAGTTTAGCTGGTGGCTCAGTGAGCATGCTCAAGGCTCTCTGTCTCTCCCTCACTCACTCACACACATATATGCACACATACTGCAGCTGCTTCAGCAGAACTAAAATGGAGATGGTGCGTGTGTGTGTGTGTGTGTGTGTGTGTGTGTGTGTGTGTGTGTGTGTGTGTGTGTGTGTGTACATGAGCCTCTCCTTGTCTGCTGACAGTAACCTACTTTTATGGAGCCCACTCACTCAGAATGATAAAAATACTGCAATTCTCCCTCCTTCTCCCTCCTCTTCCTCCTTCTCTCAGTCTATCTTTACCTCCATCGCCTCTTCCCTCCTCTCTCCTCTCCTCCACCTCATCACTCACTCCGCCTCTTCCTCTTTCCAGCTCCCTTTTTTTGCTTTCAGCATCTCTCCATCTTTCCACCCTGCTCATCTTTACCTCCATCTTAATCTGACTTCTCTTCCCTGTTTACTCCATCTTCGTCCATTACTCCATCCTTCTTTCACTTCCTTTTCTCCTTACCTCTGTATATCTTTCATTACCTTTCATCTCCCCATCTATCACTCCCCCTCTGCTTTCTCTTTACCTTCTCGTTTTTCCACTTTACCTCCTACCCCCTTTCTTCATTATCCACTCTTCCTCTTCTCATTCCCTTCTCTACTTTAATTTTCTCTCCTCCTTTTGTTCAGGTCCTACTTGCTCTTATCCTCCCTCCATCCTTCCTCTTCTTTTTTTTTTACCTAATTCCTCACCCATCTTTTTTTCCTCCTTTATTTGATTTCCCATTTTCTCATTTTTGTTTCTATTTTCCTTTTTATTTGTCTTCCACTTCATCTTTTCTTTTGCTTCCCCGCTCTCTTTATCATTTCTCCTCATCCTGGTGAGGAGATGCTGATGCTGCAGCCGTCTGCCCAGCTGACTTAAGATTGCATGATGACAGAAGTCATAGAGAAGGAAAGAAATCAGATGGAAAGAAAGAAGTATAAGGACGGAAAAAAACATTAGGAAAGTATCTTCCGGCACTGTTGATCCAGATTAAGAGGGGAGAGAAAGAGGCCCTAACTCAAACAGGACAGCCTGAGACAGAGAGGGAGGGAGGATTAAGAGAGGAAGATGTGAAGAGATGTGATGCCTTTGGCTGGATAAAAGAAATAAGGTTTAGAGTGGGAGCTGCTTAAGTTTTCTTTAATATGAAGTACAAAGGATGGATTGTGTCTGTTTGCCTGTGTGTATGTGTGATGTGATGTTTAAAATTATGTAAACTCAACGTGGAAAATTACACTGCTGTAAACAGTGATGAAAATTATGCAAGCATATTACTTATATTCAAAAGTCAAGCTGATTTAAAAACTAGACACAAATAATCACAACTAGTTTAGTTGTTGATTTGTTTGTTTATTGTGTTTGTTTTGTAGCTTCTTTTTCTTCACTGTCCATTTTGTTCTTATTCTAAAGGGGGGGGGGGGAAAGGCCTCTCCAGCAGCTCATTTCCGTGTTGTTATCTTATTTATTTGAGATGTAAACCTCCGTGGTGCATTGTTAAGACTGCTGCAACTCTGCTGCCAATGGCAACCAGGGACTTTTGTGTTGTTCTTGCCTAGTTTATTGCACTTTGTTGGATTGTTGAGGCTGCATCACGTTTTTACTGGAACTACTTAAAAGCCTGAAAGCCACGTTTGGGTAATGGAACAACAAATGCCCAAAGTATGACTTACAATATGACAAATTTGAGAGAGACACAGAAAAAGTCAAATGAAGTAACTTCTTCTGTCCTCTGTAGCTGGTAAATCTACGAGCCACCACACTTAATAATTCCTAAAATGACTACATTGTTAAAATAGAACAAATGATGGTTGACCTGCAAAAGATGCTGCTCAAGCAAAGGTACAGTTTACACTGTTTCTTCTGAGTTTAACGTAATATGTGAATTGAAATAACACACACATTCGTAGTTGTTTTTTTTTTTTTTTCATGTTTTCTTCGATTTCATACGTGCTTTTGTTAACTTGTGCTTTAAATCATATCGTATTTTAATTAACAGCTTACATTCGGTTTCTTTGATTTCTTTGCCGGCAAAATGACCCAATTTGCTTGCTATAATTAAAATCAAATCTTCTCTAATATTACCTAATCTAATCTAATCTAATCTAATCTAATCTAATCTAATCTAATCTAATCTAATCTAATGTCCTTTCTGGCTTCAGCCATGCACATAGTGAATTAAAGTAAACTACACAGAGGAGACAACTGATTCAAGATGACTTCAGTCTTCAGTCGGCTGGATTAAGATCAAATTTCAGTGAATGCTGTTGTGACATTTTATCATTTCGAAGTTGTTGGTTTTACCAGAAGCCCGGCTAAAGCGATGATCAGAGCTGGTTCAGCAGTTATAAATTCCATAATAAACGAGTGTGTGTGTGTGTGTGTGTGTGTGTGTGTGTGTGTGTGTGTGTGTGTGTGTGTGTGTGTGTGTGTGTGTGTGTGTACACAGCTGCCACTCCCAGATGACAGATGACTCTCTTTCCTTCAGTTGCATCATGGGAGATGCTGCAAGTGTTGGTGTGTTTGTTTGCGAGAGCGGTTTGTGTGAATAATTTCCGGGAATCTTTATGAATGCACGTCAGTGTGCGTATGAACTTGTGAATTTGTGTGTGTTTTCCATTCAGTTTGGAAATGGTGGATACAATAGCTCGGCCCAGGAAAAAAAATGAGAGGGTGATGGACAGCCGTGTGTGTGTGTGTGTGTGTGTTTCTGTCCGTCTGTCTGTCTGTGAGTGTTTGTGTGTGTGGCATCAGTGAGTGAGAATCTATGCAGTTCTCATTACTCGCCTGCGAAGTGGCACAGCAGATATTCTGCAAAAGAACAAGCCTCTTCCACAAATCAAAAAGAGCTGGGGTCAGGAGAGAGAGAGAGAGAGAGAGAGAGAGAGAGAGACACGCACCCTTTTATCTTTCACGTCTATATATAGCAGTTCATGGAGGAGAAGAGTGGAGCAGTATGGGAGGGAGGGACGGGAAGTGGAGGTGGAGCAGGAAAGGATGGAGAGAAGGCAAGATGGCTGAACAAGAACTGAGCTGAAGGGAAGATGTGGAGTGACTTTTAGTCATTTAAAAGGCCTGAAAAAGAGAAAGAGCTAATCCGGCTGTTATAACATTGAATAGCTTAAATATAGCTTGAATATGTATTGCAGATACCTCTAATTCCATTCTTCCTAGTCAAAGAGAACATTTCCACAATGTCATTCTTACTAAATGACGTCATGTTTGCCATTCATGTGTATGTGATTTCTCATTCTATAATTCAGCAGCAACTGAATTCTGATCATAACTGCAGTTTAAGATATTTTTTAATTACCCCTAATTCAGTATATCTACATGTCTATTTTTAGATATCGTAAAAATCAAATTCAACTGACATTGTATCTCAAATTGAAATAGTTGATTTAGATAGATAGATAGATGGATAGATAGATAGATAGATAGATAGATAGATAGACAGACAGACAGACAGACAGACAGACAGATAGATAGATAGATAGATAGATAGATAGATAGATAGATAGATAGATAGATAGATAGATAGATAGATAGATAGATAGATAGATAGATAGATAGATAGATAGATAGATAGATAGATAGATAGATAGATAGATAGATAGATAGATAGATAGATAGATAGATAGATAGATAGATAGATAGATAGATAGATAGATAGATAGATAGATAGATAGATAGATAGATAGATAGATAGATAGATAGATAGATAGATAGATAGATAGATAGATAGATCAGACATATTTCAAGTTGGAGACGTCTTTAACTTTCATTCTGCCTTGTCAAAATGTAATTACAGATTTCTTGAATTAGTGTCTTGAGGTGGAATGATGTTGCTGATGTCTGTAGTTATATCAGGTAAAAGGTGGAGCAGCTTGCTATTTAATCATCCTGTGACACTGCTACTGTTTGTCAGAGCAGCCTGAAGTTTGAGTTTTTATCTCAGTTTTTAACCCTGCAGTCCATGCACCACAGGACCACATCACCACAACATCCTTGATGTGCAGTCATTTCAATTTAATTATATTTTCCATCATTACCATGTTACCAACAGCAACCAACGCTGCTTCTGCTAACTACTGTTCATATGCATTGCTAGGCCCGTATCCAATGGGAGGCCTCGTATGAGCAGCGTCATGCACGACAATTTGAACTACTAACTGCAACCAGTTATTTTGACAAGTCATTATTGATTTACAAATATCTGAAGTTGTTACATAGGATGTGTGATGGGTCAAGTGATACCTGTAATTAATACATGACATTGAAGATATCTCGAATAAGATTTCTGCCTCTCCATAATGTAATTACAACTGGTCCAAATGATGTTGATATCTGCAATGTTAGTTTTAGGTCATCGAACTAAGCTAATAAATGTTCTGCCAACATTTAGGTTGCTTCTCTCCTTTTCAGGTACTGTATTACAATATAGCACAATTCCCAAATAAAGCTGGATGAGTATGAAATTGCAACCAATATGCGTCCCATTAAAACTACGTTAACCAGCAGTCACTTCCAAGCTGCTGCTCTGCACTGCGGAAATTATTGATTTATAATGATGATTTATAGATGCATGTGGTGTGCGGTTTGTGTGTGAATATTGTGTTTCATGGGTGATCTGGCATCTTGGGTAAAATCAGACAAATTAAAAGAACTAAAATAATATTTGTATGATGTTAAGCCTATCCAAATACAGTTTAAGGGCCATGAAGTTTCCCAGGAGAAACAACACAACTGTAGTGCCAGGAGATGGCCTTAAAATATGGAAAGATCTGGGAAAAAGTGGAGTGGTGGCAGTTATGCTTGTAGAAGAAAGAGGCGTGTTTAACCTGCTGAAACAGTCTGCAGCCAAACTGGGGATCAGAGAGAAGAAGGAAGATGAAGGAATTGACAGAAGAAGGAAATAGAGGGGAGGTGAAAAAGACAAAGAAGAGCACAAAATGAAACTGGATTTTACTGGCTGATTGGCTAATCATCATTGGCTGATTCTCAGCTGTGTAACTTCCAATCCTGTTCATGCAGATTTACAGCACAGACATGATAATCTGACACTTACCAGAGTTACTCTGTAAACACTGTCTGCTGCCACTGAGAGACAGAATATTGTAAAGCATTTTGTAAATGGCTGATGTAAAAAGGTGCTGCGTCAAAGTGTCGCCCGGTGTTTCCTACGTGTAAATCAGCGACTGAAGTTTTACTTATTCAATCTTATCACACTTTACAAAATGCAGTAAATCTACAGAATGCTTTTACACTCTTTTAGTCTCCTATTGGAGGATATTTAACTGTATAGGAACCTGTTTCCTGCTTCTTCTCAGCTCTGCATGTTAGTAAAGGAGGAAGAGAGAGAGAGAGAGAGAGAGAGAGAGAGAGAGAGAGAGAGAGAGAGAGAGAGAGAGAGAGAGAGACAGAGTGCTTGCGTCACTCCCATAAAGGAACTGACTCTTGCTGAGTCGAGTGCTACACAGTTTCATTTATTTGATAAAGCTTCATTTGGTGTGATTTAAAATCTCCCCCTCATCAGGCTCGGCTCCCCTAAAGCACAGCCTCAGCGCCACGCCAAAATGCCTCATCAGCTGAAAACACACACACAAACACACTCGAGTGAACACACGCACACACACAGCCGGTGTATACACACACACACACACACACACACACACACACACACACACACACACACACACACACAGACAAGCAAACTGGTACACAAGGACATTTTTCACAGGATGACTTAGACGGAGGAATTTAAATAGGTGTGGGTGGTTTTGTGGAGGTTCGGGGTTGGAGTGTGAGGACAGAGGAGGAATTTTTAACAGGTAGATCGTTTATTGTCTTCACGGATGACAGTTTTTACCACAGCGGGTTTTAACAGGCCACATTAAGCTGAGGAGGTTTGTTTGTTAAGGTGTCAGAAATTCTGTGTCACCTATGTGAAGAGGTCATTGTGTTGTGGAGGAATTGTGTTTCCACTTTTTCACATGGTACGACCATGGAGCCGCATATCTATGAATGCATATCTGAAAAAGATAAAGCCATTCATTTAGGATTTATTGGCCTGGTTTGTGGTCTTGTGGATATGAAGTATGAGTTTGGTCTCTTTTGAAAGGGAACAGTTGGACGTTTTATCCCCAACAGTCAGAGTCACTGTTAGTGCGACTGGCACTGAGTTGTCAAAGTTTGAACACACTAAAGTAGGAGGTTTTTATTTCCGTCTGAATTTTTTGGCAAACAAATGGCTGCAGATGACTCTAGCTGGGTCTGATTAGCTTGAAAACACAATAGGACCACAGTGTGAAGTCTGACCTAGACCAGATTCAAATCTGACAACCACAGAATATGAATATTTCACACATGGTTTTCTATAAGAGTATGTCTAGGTGTTTTCAAAGCAAATGCCATTTGGAGAAATTTGGAGACATAACAAATGGTGTTATATAAATATGCCATTTATATAAAAGATAACACATCAAACTATTTACAATAACACTGATAATCACCATAAAGTTTATAAAATGTCCATCAGACATTGTTTTAATGATACAACTCTCAAAAATCAGCAAACCAAACCTTCTTCATCTGCCTACACGCACGATATACACGGTCTGACTGCCAGGGAGTTATGTTCAAGTGTGATACTCTTTGTTTCCAGTATATACCCACCCACTGAAGCTGCATCGTGTTCAGTCTCTCATTGGGCTAAGTAGTTAAAAATGTGTTGCAGCTGTTTTGCTGTATTTACAGATAAAGGTAAATTTGCAAGGGTGTAACAATAAACAGGTGTTTTGTGCTATTGCTTGGAAGCAATAATAGAGGCATGTAGGGTCCATCAATAATTAACACTATATTTGCTGTAGTTATGCAGTTGCCTGTTGTGTTTGTGTGTAACTGCAGTTTTTAAAAGAAAATAACATTTTACCTCGAGAAAACATGATCTTCAGTTAGTTGTATTTTAGCAAAAATGTAGTTACTCAGAAATGTCTTTGATTAATCTGTCTGTTTTGGATTGTTATGTTCATCTGTACTGTTCCTGCTGCACCACCGTGATTTCATATAACTTTGCCTCTAAACTTGTTTGGCTGCTCAAAGAAATGAAATTCAGCAAATGTTCATATGGCTGCAACCACTGTTGCCTTTTTGCTTTTAGAAATGGCATGAATTATTTTCCAAAAAAAGTTCAACTAATTGACTATGGTACCTTTCACCTCTGTCTTTCTTCTGCATGACAATCTACTGGGGAAGCAACAGTTTTTCACAAGAAGTGTTCGGAGAAAATTTCATAACAAGCAGGGACAAGTCTGAGTCAGTCAGGTCGGAGGGCGCCTGTTCTGGGGCTAAACTGGACTCTAGTGAACCAAATGCAAAACTTTACGAGCTCTTTGCTCGCTAATCTCAGTTCCCCAGGAGCTTGAGCTACTTTTTTTGAACAAGAACAAAACCTTACTGCTTAAAGGGTCAGTTCACAAAAATTACTTCTCCTTCTTTTTATATCCAGCCATTTTGAAATTTTGCTTGAATAATGTACATAATGGGCAGTCATCTCTCTCTCTCTGGAAGCATTATTGGTACTTATGCATTTATTAGTTCATGTAATCATATCTGTGTGTGTGTGTGTGTGTGTGTGTGTGTGTGTGTGTGTGTGTGTGTGTGTGTGTGTGTGTGTGTGTGTGTGTGTGTGTGTGTGTGTGTGTGTACATTTGGTTGCATGTGTTTGTTCTCTTTGCTTACATTTTTGTGTTATCTGCTGAGTAGCTGCTTGCAAGAAATGATTAAGAGGGAAAGGAGGGACGACTTTGTGTGTGTCAGTGTGTGTGTGTGTGTGTGTGTGTGTGTGTGTGTGTGTGTGTGTGTGTGTGAGGTCAGTGCATTTGGCAGGGTAAGGCTTGTTTGTGGCCATCAGAAAGCCATTTTAATTAACAAGAAAGGAAAAAACACATACATTTCTGCAGAGCTCACCAATAATGCAGCTGCCAAAAAATTCTGCTCTCTAATTGCTTCCGATTCACCCGATCTTTTTTCTCTCTCTCTCTCTCTCTCTCTCTCTCTCTCTCTCTCTCTCTCTCTCTCTCTCTCTCTCTCTCTCTCTCTCTCTCTCTACCTCCAAAAAGAAATATGGTGATGGGAAGACAGAAAAAGAAAATGTGTGGCGAAAACAAAATCAAATCTGGTGGAGGCTGGGGAGAGATAGGAGGAAACAAAATACAGGAGAGAAGAAAGAAACAGCCACAAACACTTTGCAGTCAGCTCGAGAAAGAAAGGGATAAGGCAAGGAGAGAACGAAAGAAAGACTTAAAAATTCAAAGATAAAGAAACAGAGAGGAAAAAGAAGAAGACCAAAACAAAAGAAATGGTGGGAAAGAAATAAAGATCTCAAACAATATAAAAAGAGACTGCAGTGATGTGAAGAAATGGGAGAGAGAGGCACACACGTAGAGGAGTGTTACCTCCTGCTTTCAGCAGGTTGTTAGGCCAGCAGAGTGTGTGTCTGCTGAATAATAGATGGCGTGGCAGGGTAGCATGTAGTCTGCTTGCACACACACATGCACACACACACACACACACACACACACACACACACACACACACACACACACACACACACACACACACACACGCAGAACCTCTGTGGGCTGCTTAAGGTTGTGCAAAAAACAAACATGGATGAATGCAGTTTGAAATAAATGACCTAAAATGAAATAAAAGATTTCCACCTTGTATAAACAGTGACATACAGACCAGCATCTCCTGCAATAACAACCTCTAAGTGTTCCCAGTGTGACTGACCACAGGATGGCACTACGTTAGTCATGCGCTAGCTGTGCTCTCCCTGCCAGATATCCCAGTGAAGAAGAAATATACAAATAAAAGACATATCCCTGAACATCATCTACTTTTGTATCTCCAGCATCATTTGTTCTTTTAAAGCTGAAAAAAAATCTTTACACAGAAGGTTGATTTTTTTTTTGGAGGTTTTGATCCTCGAAGAAAGGCATCAACCGATCACACGATGAATTTCAGGTATCGTGTCCCTAGTTTCCGCAACGTTGAATATTCAGATGCTACACTTGACATCCAAAGTCCTTTTCTCTCAGATCGGCTGCCTGCATGTCTGTCCAGCTGCCTGCATCATAAAAACTCTTTTAAGAGAAAGAAGCATATTGAACAGTATTGGATTTTTCCACCTTCAGTGGTATATTTTAACACTTTATAAACAGCTGTGCTGATTTTAAAAATATATTTTTGCAATTTTAAATCTATCAAGGTTTTTTTTTTTTAATGAGCCTCCGCAAATGTATTTGAAGTTTTTTTCTTCTTTTTATCTGTCACAAATTTTCATCCCTGCTAGATTGAATAGTTTAGATTTTCATCATGGGCCTTGCCTGAAGGTCTGAGCCTGCACTTTATTTCAGATTCTCACTTGACTTTTTTAAGAGCGTCCCACCTTCATGAGTCAGTGCAAACAGATCTTTTATGGCCTGAACAGCAGAACACTGCATTACAAGTCCTTCTCACTGGCTGCATGGGATGTACAGGCACTTATACAGTCTATTCAACTCAAGAAATTGTGCATCATTTCAAAAACACATATTACAAAGTGTGTGAAATAGTCACGTAGAAGAGATTTATCAAAAATATTAAGGCGCTAAAGTTCGGTAAACTTCCAAAGTTTGCTCTGAAATGTATCCCGGTGTGTTCGGGTTCATTCTTGCTTCTTGTCTCCATTGCATCTTTTATAAGAAGGTGTGTGTGTTGTGTCTGCCAGCCAGCATGTGCCGTGTAGTTCAGCGTCATCTTGTTAGTGCGTACTCCCCAGACCGACCTGTCTGATCCTCTCACATCAACCAGCAGCCTTTTATCCCTCACACACACACACACACACACACACACACACACACACACACACACACACACACACACACACACACACACACATACACACACACACACACACACACACACACACACACACACACACACACACACAGAGGCCGTCCTCCGGCCATAGTGTCAATGTCAATGTTGCATCTGGTAAACACGACAATAGACACGCACTCCCACAACACACACGCTGACACACACACACACACACACACACACACACACACACACACACACACACACACACACACACTGAGAGACAGACACACACATAGAGGCTAACAGGATAATGACTGGCCAATTAGGCACAGGCTTGATCTGTCTGGATGTATCCAGTCATCTTAGCCCCTCCAGCAGCCATTACTCAGGCACGGACAAACACACATAACACACACAAATAGTACACACACAGCACAACACATTCAAACGCACTTGGTCTGGATGGAGCGCTGTGAAAAGCTGGCTGCTCCATCAGGCGACCTCTGTGAGTCAGCCTGTGTGTGTGTGCACATGTGTGTGTGTGTGTGTGTGTGTGTGTGTGTGTGTGTGTGTGTGTGTGTGTGTGTGTGTGTGTGTGTGAATTTTTCTCACATACAGCTGTAATAAAGTGACCATTTCCAGATTACATTTAATTATGTCAGTCATCGCTTAGTCTTCTGTTTGTTTCTGATTTTCAGGCAGACAACAATCAATCTGTCCTCAGGCTTTGTTGGTTGTCTGTTTTGGCAAAGTGATATTTCTGAGTCTATAAATAGAATATTGAGGAACTTCTGGTGAATTACTATTTTTCACTGAAGTTATGACGTATTCTTGAGTTGTTTTGTATGTACTCATCGTTGTTACCATCTATCTTGGCCTCAACGCTCTTAAAAAAGACATGGTTAATCTCAATAAGGTTGTTTTGTTTAAATAGAGGTTAGAAATGTTTTTACTTATAGTTACAATATAAAGCGGTGACACACAAATAAAGGGACAACACAAGTTCAGACACAACAAAAAAAGACAACTGAAGTTCAAGCAGAGTTAAGCATACTTACAAAGATTGTGAACAAACAGATGAGTCACAAAGGGCTAAACAGGAAAACCAGACACAAAAATACATAATAACAGGAAGACAAAAAAAAAAAAAAAATCCTGATCTGTCAAACTCTTGGATTAAAGCAGTTTTACCTTCATTTGACAGTTTGACTTTCCAAACAATAAGAAATATTGACAGGCAGAGTTTGGACTTCTTCATAAAGAGAAGTCAAAATACACCAGCAGTCGGTCGGCAGTGGCTTCGTCTCTGCAGTGTGAATGATTGTAATGTACATGCATGTTCATGAGATGTGTGTTTTGACTGGTTGGCTGCTTGCTGCCGGTGTCGACCTTAACTCCAGCTGCACTCCGTTTGAATGGATGATCCTCACCACCATTATCGCTAACTGCATCGTCCTGGCTCTGGAGCAGCATCTTCCCGATGGAGACAAGACGCCTCTGTCTGAACGACTGGTAACACACTCTACCCACACACACACACACACACACACACACACACACACACACACACACACACACACACACACACACACATGTGAAGTGTGTTCACACAACATGCACGCATATTCAGTGTGTGCACAGACAGAAATATAGACAAAGGCTTGCAAACACAGAGAAAGGAGATGTACTGCACATGCTGTGAATGTACATACTGTACATACTGTGAGCACACACTTAAACAAATACAGACATAAGAGCACAATCACACAGACAAAAGACTAAACATGGCCACGGTGGTTGAAATGACTACAAACATTACTACAAATAATACATATAGTTATAGGTTTTTTTTTTAAACAAATCAAATTTTCAGGCTCATGGTTTGCTGTTTAATGTACACATATTGACTGATTTTATTCTCAAAACGTTTTTTTATTCTTAAAATCATAATAAAAATCTCTATGTGAACACAAAATGACCCACTGTGTGCCTGCCGCTGATCCTTTCCTTCCTCTCTCACCTTCCTTTCGACATTTCTCTTCTCTTTCTACTCTCACCTCCCGCTTTTTTGGCTTTTTCTCATATGATCTCTTCATAACTACCTTTTTTTTTTTTTTATCCCCTCTCCCGTTTGATCCCTTTCCATCCTTCTCCTTTCACCCTCCTCTCATCCTTCCCTCGTCCCCTGTAGGAGGAGACGGAGCCCTACTTCATAGCCATCTTCTGTTTTGAGTCTGGGATAAAGATCCTGGCTCTGGGTTTTGCGTTACATAAGGGCTCCTATCTGAGAAACGGCTGGAACGTCATGGACTTCGTGGTCGTGCTCACCGGGTGAGTCCACAATATCTCTTATTACACCTTTTTTTTTCTTCATAAAATAGTAATTTTCCCTGGCAGGAAATTCATTGTTCTTGCTATGTTTATGTGACTTATTTATTTGTATTTTTTTTTTATTTTTTTATGTTATATGTAGTGTGGTTAAGATGAGTTATTGTTTTTACAACTGTGGTTCTATTTGTTTGTTGTACAAATAGTGAAATGTGTAGGATGTGTTTCCATGGATACCTATTCCACTTCAACTCTGACTTGGTGGGGGGGGGGGGGGGGGTTGTTCTGCTTCATGCTGCAGTGCTTCACATGAACATACACACTTAAGAAAAACTCAGCGACGTTTTGTCCCTCGGAAAAGTAAATGTCACCTAAAACACCTCTCCAGGCTCATTACTTCATTGCTGTAGGCTTCAGGAATGATTGTAAGATTCTCCGTTGTCGATTTCCAGAGTTTGACATAAAATTTCGCCCTCTGCTCATGCTCACCAAGAAATCGCAGAAGCATCCGGTCCACTGCTCACAAAACCATGTTTAAATCAGGAGCTGACTTTAATCAAGCGACACCACTTGGAGTACTTATTCACAAAGGTTACAGCTTCTCTGTGCTCTGTGCACGTCACAGTGCTGCACAGTCTCCGAACTTTCTGATCCACCCTCATATATCAGTACTTACCCACTTACTACTTGATTTTGACTTAATTTTGAGCAGTTTGTATGTTTGTGTATGAGCAGGTAGGTGGTAAGAGTGGTGGTGAAACTGTGTGTGTTTGTTGTGTGATCTAAATATGGGTGCCTAAGCGAGAATGGTACAGATGGTAACAAGATAAGACCCAACCACCTCAAACACACTCACACGGACACAGCAGAGGTCTGGTTTGACAAGGTGTGTGTGTGATCAGGGCCACTCCCCCTCAGTCGCTATCCTCCTTTAATGAGGACACAAACACACACACACACACACACACACACAGACTAGATCAGAGCAGCCCTGCAGGGAGCGGCAACCAGGGCAAAGTGAAATGTCACTCCTCCCAGAGATGGGGGAGCAGGTTTGTTGTTATGGCGATAGCTGACAGAGGGGTGGAAGACTCCTCCATCCCTCTCTCCCGTTCGTTACCATGTTCTCTTCTGTTCAGTTCACATCAACGTTATCAGAATTATATACCAAACCACGAACTGTTAAAGGAACAACAAAAAATAAATTATTTCAGCAGCTGACACATTATTTTGTTACAGATGGAGACGTCCACAGCAGTGTTAACGCTTCAAATCAGTGACTTTATGCCAGGCAGGAATGTTAGTGCCACCCTCATACCCTTTCACTCCCATCATTCTGTCACTTATCTTCACAACATGTTAACTGCTACCACGGTAGGTGGAGAGGCAGCAGAAAATGCAGCCAGTCCTCGCAAAAGGTGTGTTAACATGTAGTGATGTTTTCATCACCTCCGTTTTCCCCGAGCGTCTCTTGGGAAATGCCAGCAAGCCACCCACAATGCAGCACCTTGGTAGAAAGTATTATTCTGTGTTGCATGTTTCCAACAGAACATATCCACACGGTCCTGCTGCAGAACTCCCGATTAAAGATCCCAGGGCTGTGAGCGAATAGACATACACTCCCCTTTCAATGGATTCCCAGGAGGGAGATGCATCGCTTCTTTTACTGCCACAAAAGCACAACATTACATCAACACAGATTAGCCAAAGATACAACTAAAGTTCTTGGAGAAAAATAAATTCCAAAGGAGCTTGGATGAAAATGGCACGCTTTATTATGTCTTAAGGGTCATATGGATATTGTATTGTATGGTTCCCACAAGAGGTTTACAGAAGTCCCACTGTAGATTGCTACAGTGTCGTGAATTTGATAGTAGTGGCACAAGAATGGACTGTGCTTCAATTATGTTCCCCAGATTGTCTGTGTTTATAGAATGACATTTACTTTACATTATCAACACATATGATCCGAATAGCATACTATTTCTTTTTACTTTTAGTATGGACTGCAGCTACCCTTAAAAAGTATGTACTCATACTACTTCATCATAAAAATGCGCCTTGAACTTTGACCCTCTTGGTCATATCTGTCATGATCTGTCACCATGTGAAGTACTAAGAATAAGGATGTGATTTGGAACGAGTACACTTCCTTCTAATGCATCTTCTTCTTCCTCTTCGTCCTTTTGTGGGCAGAAGATTGTGAGTCAGAACAGCCAGAGTAGCATGCTGGCCTGCATACTGCAAAATACAACTGGATGTAGTTGGACATCTTGGTACTTATGACATATAACATTTAACATAATATTTATTGAGACATACTAATCCTGTATTTCAAATGACATACTTCCGTTAGTTCACTAACAAATAGTGCTCTTACATGTTAGGACTCTTACTTGTAGTTGTGTGGGCATTTTGACAGCGTAGTGTTGTTTCAATTTGCATACTGCACTTCTGCACCGACTGGAAATAACTGTGAACACATCACTCGCCACAATTTCTGCAGTTTGAACTATTTTACCCAGAAATTAAAATGTTTTTGTGCCCTCTGTTTGACACACTCAATAAACACACTGATGGCTTCTGTCTAGCAGCAAAACTGAAAGAGAAACACTTTTGTCTGCTTCCTTAGACGCCTTAATTTGAAAAAATGTTTATGGCGGAAGTCCCGCCCCTTCCTCTACGTAGCCAAGATGGGGACCGTTTGGGGTGAAATGTGTCCAGTGTTTTACTCTTCTGTTTTGGATCATTTTGAGTGCATCATCCTGGTACTTGTAGAGCACTGCATGCTTCTGTACTTGACAGTGTAATCGCAGGTATCCACTAAAAAAAAGTGAGTGTTAGTACAGACGTACGCCATTTGGAACACATCATGAATCTTTTTCTGGCATACGAAACAGTACGGTAGTATGGACATAGGAACGCACGGATGGAATCACGTACATATTGGTGTTATAGCCATGCAACTTTTGCGTCACCTCATGTCATTGTTGAATCACATGTTTACATTATTTTATTCACTCGCAGGGAACCATGATAATGGAGAGCAGAAGGTTTGTGGTGGAGATTCATTTGTTAGTGCGTCTTGCTGAAATAGAGAACACAGAGTCTCTTTTCAACATCTCTAGAGGTTGTTAACCCAATGAACAATTTATCAACGATACACTGTCACCCACCGAGTGCACAACTATAAATACAGCTTTAAACTGCCGTCACTGAAACTCAAAACTCCTTACAGCGTTCTACATTGCTGGATGGATAGATAGATACAGTGGATGGATAGATGATATGCGTAAAGAGAGATGTAGAGGGAGCCCTCTGAGAGCGTTGAAGCCCCTTGCCAGTGTAGCAGTAGAGTACTACTGCAGCTAAATAACAGAGAGGGTAAAAGGAGGAGGAGGTGGTAGAAGAAGACACGTGACAGTGTCCCTCCATTCCCCTGGGCTCTGGATAACAGGACAGAAAGAGAGAGGAGGGGGATACAAGATGGGTTTGGCTGTTAAAGAAGGCGTGAGAAGGATGGAGAACAGAGAGGAGTTTAGAGCTCGACGAGGAAGACCATAGGAAAGAGGGAAGAGTGATGGCTGGGGGGACGGGGGAGGTGAGAGTGATTTATGGAGAGTGAGAGAGAGGTTCGGAAGAGGAATGGGAGGAGGAGGGGAGGCAAAGATGGAGATGGAACAAGGGGGGAGGGGGGAGAGAGAGAGAGAGAGAGAGAGAGAGACAGAGGGAAATGAGAAATGCCGAGAGGAGCATGCTCAGAGAGGGAATGAATGTGTGTGTGTAAGCGCTGCAGTAACCTGCTTTTCCCTGCTCCCTATGATCAATCACTCAGCACAGCCTACATAACACACACTCTGCTGGTAGATTATGGTGCATACACACACACACACACACACACACACACACACACACACACACACACACACACACACACACAGTATTTCTGTATTTAGATACTGTAAGTGTATACACATGATTACACACAATTACTATGCATGGATTACAATGCCAATTATAGTCATATTTCAAGCCTTCATGTATATTCATACAGAACATTTTAAATTGAAAGTAGGGTCTTGGTATACACACATACTGCAAGCAACTAGCATATGTTTACCATGTTTTCCTGCTGTGAGTGCAGCAGGATTTGAAATTGAATGTCTTGGGGCTCTAACACCCAGCAGAAAGCTGCGATCAGCGCGACGCAAGTTTCTTTGCTAGTTTCAGCCCGACGCAGTTGTCATTTTCCCATCCACCACCCATGTTGTTTTAATGTGTACGTTTCCGTCTATTTGAGCTCCAATGGGTGTTGGGCTTAAATTGAGGGGTGCACAATGGTGGCACATTGCTCTCTTAAGGCAGCGTAGAGCAGTTGACCAACAAAAACTGAGTCTTAATTCAATGGTGCAGTATTTTTCTGTGTGTATTTGATAGACAGTAACTAGTAACAGCATAAGATCTTGGACACGTTCGAAATGCACTAAGTTGTGGACTTAGATTATATAGAGCTAAAGATGTCTTTGGCTTGTAATGAAGTAAGTCCTCCATTGCCTCAATCTGTACCTGCAATGGTTATATCAGTGAGATATTTTCGTTGAACCCAGTTTTTGCTTAATGTTGTTGCAAACAAATTAAGTTGTTTTTTTTTTAATTTGATGTCTTTTGTTTTTATTTTCATCCTCACTTTTTTTTTCAGTTATAGTTTTGTGTTTTAATGGTCATTGGACTGATGTGTCTAAATAATAGATGGTTGAATGAATAGGTTAAGATTAGGGTTAGACTTCTAGCTGTGACAAGTATGATTAAGTTAAAAAAAAAAAAAAAACATAGAACATGTGTGGTGTTCTATAAAGTAAAAAAAAAAAAAAAAAAAAAAAAAAGTCCTCCACAAACTCTTTTCATCCATCCATTATCTATACACGTTTTATCCTGAAAAGGGTCACCGGGGGATGGAGACAATGAGACTGTGATGCCTTTTTAGCCAGTCTGTTCGTCCAGTCAACACTTTGGTTCAGAAAAACTTACTGTCATAAATTCTGACCTAAGTACCTTTAAATTTAGTGTGACATTTCATCGGGCCCCATAATGAATATAACAGAACGGGGTTCATTCCAGTTAATTTGCGTACTCAATGCATATACCAAAAGACTCTTTCAAGTGTGTTTCCATGTTTTGGGGCTGACTTCGTTACAATGCTTCAAAGTGTGTGTCTCACAGGCAACCTTTTGACTTTGAACAACACTTTTGAACATGAATATTTCTAAATAAATATATCTCATAGCTGGCAGAGGAGATACCTTGCAATATATGGGCAACAATTTTCCAAAACTTTTGCTGCGTACATTCAGGCTCCTGAGTGGATATTCCCGTTTAGTTTTGAAAAATCCATGGCTTTTCTCTACTGCCACATTCAAGACAAACTGTAGTTTAGCCCCACTACTAATAAATTCCATCCCCTTGGCTCAATAACGTCCTGATGTTTCATATAACTAACATTACAGCATCTGGAGAAGCAACCAAACCTTTAGACTTTTAGTTTAGTCTTGAGTTTTAGTGCCAATAACGCCAGTTTTCTTTCTCACTTTTTTTGATCCCCTCTATTGGTTTCTGAAAGGGTCTGTGCGTGTGCTGTGTTAGTCGTGACTGAGAAGGCTTCTGCCGCTGTGTTGTAAAGTGTGTGCGTTTGCACGTGTGCTGACTTCATTCTTGGCAAACATAGTGGAGAGGGAGATACTTGATGAGGACAAGAATTAATGAGAGGAGGAAAAGAGGAGAGGGGACACACACACACACACACACACACACACACACACACACACAGAGTGACTAGTGTGTTTAGTATTCAGGGATGACAGTCCATTGATTTTCAGTGCCATGCTGTGACGTCACACGGTAATCTAATCATTTACAGTAGAGTCTGGGCCAGTCAGTCAATGAGAGGACACCATGGATGTCCCTGTGACTCTGCTAATGGAGGTTCACAGAGACAGTGTCCAAAAATAGACCTATATCTCAACTTATACAGTGTTGTAATATGTGTCTATATACATATACATTTTGCAGTATGAGTGATTCTATCTCACTCTTTGAGATTATTAAAGAGAATGTATGCAGGTAATTACTGATGTGATATGGTGAATCTCACTTTTGACCAAGCAGCAGCTTTTCAGTAGGATTTGTCGATGATGTTACTTTCCATTGTTTTAGATACTCATTGAAGTCTTTATATAAAACAAGGGATTAGGAAATAATAGACAATCTGTTTCTTTATCATATGCAGCAGATGCAATATTTATTTTAGCCAGATGTTTATGGGAGTATTTATAATTTTGAAATATCTTTAAGATATCAATGTTGTTAAAAAACCTTTCTGGAGTCGCCAGGAATTCATCTTTTAGAAAAATGTTTAGATTAGTGACTTTAAGGTTATACTAATGAGGTTACCTAACATCCTATCCCTAATATGATAGAAAAAACACATAAGTTTCCCATGCTTTCACTTCGGACACATAGGATCACATGTTGCAACATATGATAGTATGGGGACAACATGTGGAAAAGTTTGCACCTGAGAATCTCCATGAATGTCACACATTACACCATTAAAATGTTCCAAAATCAAATGTTTCCAATGGGCAAAATACATGTTTCACATGTGCGATCAAATGTGTATGTGGTCACGTGATCACGAGTTTTGCACGTGAAATTCATGTGTCTTTTCTGTAAGGGTACTGAGTCACTGCTGTATCTGAGATATACCAAATGACATCAGAACCCGTGACAACATGTGACTCACTGCAGAAACACATCACGCTGAGTTTTGCGTCACAAACAGGACAGATTAGATGAAACCAGACTTCATAAAGATATTTTTTTCTGCTGCATGGACTCAGGCCATCAGAGTTAATAAATAGCTTAAGACAAAACACATTTTGGTTGGAACGCTGCTGACTGTGAATGAAACACCAGCTTACTTTGCTGCGAATGAGGTCACTCTCCAACACCAAATCAAAATTTAATCAAACATTAAGAAGCGGTACACAGAGATGTCACAGCGAGTGCAGAGCCTCCTGTGAGAAAATACTGTATTAACACCGAGAGAGGAAATGAAGTCCAGCAGGGAGAGAAAAATGAGGTCAGACAGAGAGAAGAGAGAGAGTACTTTATTGAAAGTTGTCCTTTTGCCATCACTTCCATTATCATTATTGCTCTGCAGTCATTTACAGGCTCATCACTCTCCTATACATTCTCCTACACCCTCCAACTGTGTGCCCTGCAGGCTATCTGCTGCATACAGTAGAAGCACACACATTCACATAAAGGGTGTTAGGTTGCACAGGCATTGCAGTGGCCATGTGTTTGATGATACTCCATCCTGTTCTTCTGTGTTAGTCAGGACAGACAGAATGGGAATACAAGTGTCATTTTGTCTACTAAGTATATTAATTTCCAATCAGGAAACATCAGAGTGTAATATTAAGCTTAGACCATGTTGTTTACAAATAAATAAAAAGGTAGGCTGTATTTAAATTGACAGACAGGTAAGGTGTTTGTTTGTTTCTTCAATGCCCAAATGAACCTGTATGGAGGACGCTGAAGTTAGTGATGTAGATGTCTGGTTCGACATGGAAGCATCTGAGTGTTACTGCTGTCTTTACTTTGGTTTTAACTTGATGAGGTGGGTTTGTGAGTTAATTTGATGTGAGATGGATAGACTCTCTGTTTTTTTTTGTGGTCTGAGGAAAACACTTCTGATCAACCGGCCATTTCCAAACAACAGTTGCAAAATAAAGTAGTCACTTTCAACAAAATCACTTTTGTTAAAAGCCCGCTGAGCATGTGGTGCTTTGTGCTCACCCACACACCCTTGTGAACAGAAATAGAGTCACAGACAGAAACATACACCTACAGACGGCCAATGTGAGGGCAGCAGGGTGGTGAAGGTAAGAAAGTAATTGTCGTTTATCATACCAGCAGTGTTAACAAGCATCTGTCCTGCTTAAGTGCCCTTTTACCCCGACTCTGACCTCTCTGGCTGGGTACACATGTAAAGACAATGGTTTTTTTATTCTCAAACTACCTCACCCCTGACTTATAATAACTGGTTATACTGTAAACATATTAATTTGGTATTTTTAACAGTACTCTGATCAGGAAATTATTTTGCATTTCTGACTCAGGCGTGATCTTTTCACCACTAATACTTGTACATCTGCTTCATTTAGAGCAGGCAGACTGTAGCATCAGGTCAAGGAAGCTTCACTGAAGTTATGTTTCTAATCATCGGATGAATAACCTCAACAAGTCTTTGTTTTAAAGCAGCAAGAGATAATGGCATTTTGGCTAACTCTGTGCACTGCACTTTCTCCTTCCTTCCCACGTCACCCTGATGTCAACACATGAATGCACAACAGTCACACGGGACTATTAGCTACCGAGCTAACAACAAGCTTCGCTGCTATTGTTAAACAGCAAACCGAGCTTATATGTACAGGTAGTTGCAAAGTAATGTTATGCTACTACTGTAAAAAACACTAACAAACATAACAAAGAAGCGTTCTCTCTCCTGATTGGATACAGGATAGGCTACCAGAAAATCCATTTTCTGTTTACTGCTGAGTGGAGGGACTTGGAATACCCATGTTAATGACCAAAAATTCCAGATCAGAGCTGGGTGTCGGAGCTATTTAATACTTATTTCAATGAAAAATTGTTGCCTACAGCATCTTTAACTCTGGTCTCCACCATCTACTAACAACTGCATCTATTAATCTATTTTACAAGCATTCCAATTTTGTACAGCCATTCAAGTGACTTTGTCTGTCTGCAATTTAATGTTATAGGAAGTGGGTTTGTTTGTTTGTATTCTTAAAAAACTGGTCTGCTGCAAGTGGAACAAGAATTGATTGAAAAGATGAGACCAAACCATGAAATCAATTGTTAAACCAAAACAATGAGCCAAAAGAGGCTAAAAAAAGCTTAGTAGAGCTACAGAGCTTGGTGCTACTTCTCAGTGACTGTGTCATCCCTTTCACATTGCATGTAATTATGTAAATGTAATAATATTGATGAGTGGACATTTTATGTATTGTTTAGAAGTTGTCAATCATCAGTGGATATCTGAAATAGAGATCCAGGGAAATTGGCATGCTAACTGCAGAGACTCTAGAAACCAGATATATGCTGTACACACAAACATGCACATGACATTTTCTGTGTCAACTGCCACGATAACAAGGGCGGAGATGTCCAGACGTCGTGTCCTTGTGAGGTCCAGGAGTCATGCAGGCAGGAGACGGAGGGACAGGTGGGCCAATCAGCCGGTCCGGCAGAGAGAATGAGGGAGAGAGGTAAATGGAAAAATTGAAGGAAGATTAGAGACACAGGAAAGAGTGACGTTGGTGAGCATGAAAGAGGAAACAGACTTGTGTCGATATCATTAAAGGACAGAGGACGGACAGAAGGTTGGAGCAGGACTCACAAACGGCTACTGTTTTAGATTAATCCAACTTCAATCGCTCTATTATTGCTCTGAAGGAAGGCGCCTTAGGTACTGTTTAAAAAAAACAGTTTTTGGCAAATGTCTTCAGTAAACAAGTCTTCATTTCATTACTTATTTTTTTAAACGGATCTCTGCACTACTACATTAAAACCAGCCAACAAAGCCAACAAAAAACTTAAGCTCCACAATCCTCCAGTGGCCAGACAGTGTTTGCAGAAAAGCCCGCTCAGCAAGCCTGGCCTAGATTAACAAAGGTTAATAAAACATATATGTGATTAAAGGACATACGGATGCATGGAGTAAAGGCACAGAGGAGAGAGGAGGAAAGACAAGAGGCTCCTCCTTTATTGTCCACCTTTATTTCCCCTCGTCCTCCCTCCATCAGACCACACATGAAGTCAAACCAGAAACAAGAAGCACCAAGAGAAGGAGAGAGAAAGAAATGAAGGAAAGGAGGAAAGATGGTGAGTTTGGGTGGGGGTGCAGGGAGGCAGAGAGAGTCCATCAGCTGAGTGTTAGCACTCTGCTGAGATCAGCAATAACGCGAGAGCGAGAAAATGAAAAGAGGGAAAGGGAGAGGAAGGGAGGATGAAGATGGAGAATGTGGTCAGAATGAGAGTGCTTCTATCCTGCTTCTGCCAATGAAAGCTTAAGCAACCAGGAGGCTGAAAGAGAAGTGAAATAAGCAGAAAGATGCAGAGAGAAAAGCTGTTTTGTGAAGGAGGGGCTTGGTGACATAAGAGGGAGAAGATTCAGCCCCGAGGTGATGTATCACAGTGCCCCTTTCACCTCCAACTCATCCCCTGATCCCTCTGCTGACATCCCCTCTACACCCTTCTAATGGACTCTCCCATGGGAAAGTGGTTGGAGCATACCATCCTGGCAGTAAAGGCCTGGGTCGAGCGCTGACATAACGGTTGTAAAATGCAGCTTAATGTCTCGTATCTATAGGAGACAGAGAGAGAGAGGGAGGGCAGGGGCAGTGTGAGAGGTTTGGAGGGTGAAATCATTTTCTTCTCTTATCTTGGGAAGGATTTACTGCCCTTACTGTATCAATGCTGTTCCACAAACATGTGTAGACAAGGCAGAAAGTAAAGGCTCGACTGCCTTTAGTCAGAAAGTCTGGAAAGCTAATGGAGCCTACAGATTTGCTTTATCGCCTTTGTCATTCATTTTCACAGTTTTGTTCATAATTCCTATCACTTATGATATCATCCTTTTCATCAATTTCATCGATAAGATGTGAGGATGCAGCAAGACTGCTCAACATTAGCTTTACAACATCGGTCAAGTACACGAGAGATCAGACAGGTGCTTGAACCGGTAATAATTGGTTGACATGTACAAATTATGATGACAGGTTGCAGCTACGCATCATTTAATATTTAGGGGTCACAAACTGAGATGGTTCGGTGATCTAAAGCAGATTTGAAAGCTAAAACTGAGGAGGACTTTTCAAGTTTTTAACTACAGCAAATATGAAGATCTTTCAGAATGGTTGTTGCTTTCCCTTTTGTCCTCTTCTGTACAGTAGTGGCAAACAAACTAGACTCAGCTTGTACCAGCAAATTTTCGAAATAACTGTCACTCAAAGTCTCTTCATAGTCCACTTCTGCTTTAAACAATAATAATAATAATAACAATAATAATAATAATAATAATAATAAGTGTCCTTCTGATATTTTTACTCCTGTTGTCTGGGAGGCACGGCGTCTTGATAGCATTTTGCTCAAGGGCACCAGTTTATGTTTCTTTCTGCTCTATGCATGCTCTTACAGAAAACAAGTGAATAAGGAACAGCCGGAGCAGAAGTCAATATCTGCCTCTGACAGTCACCTGAGGGGATGTCCTATTTCCATTCATTCATTTGGCTGGCATACACTTCTGTGCAAAACTTTTAGGCACTCAAAATGTTTGCAGTAAATTCTTATCGCTATACAACAAGGGAGACGTGATCATGATGATCATGATGTCTGCAGCAATGACAGCGACAACAAACATAAAGGCAGAGTCATATAGAACATTCAACAGGAAGTCATGCAACAGATGGTGTGGCCCCCACAGAGCCTGATCTCGACGTCATGCTGTCACTCAGGGACTGCATGAAGAGACAAAAGCAAATTAGACCGTTTAAATCCACAGAAGAATTGTGTCAAGTTCTCCGAGAAACAACCCACCTGCTAAGTACCCGGAGAAATGTGTGCAGGTTAGAGTATCTGGGAGAATGTGCGCTCATTTGAAGGCTCATTTTTCTATTAATGCCTAAATTCTATACACACCGCTGCGTTTAAATACGTGTGAAGAAAAGGGTGATGGCTGCAACGAGCATGATGCCGTTTGTTTATTTCTTACACTATGTTCGAACATGTTCAAATTTCTTAACCGTGTGTGTGTATGATGTCGATCACGTGTGTGTGTGTATGTGTGTGTGTGTGTGTGTGTGTGTGTGTGTGTGTGTGTGTGTGTGTGTGTGTGTGTGTGTGTGTGTGTGTGTGTGTGTAAGTAGGGGTGTGCTGAGGGTGGAGGGCTCAGTGGGAGACACTAAGGGGACAGGAGCTCGCACTGTGATGACACATGGCACTCCCACACTATTTCCACACAATACACACGTAAACCGTGTGCACACGCAAACATACACACACACACACACACACACACACACACACACACACACACACACACACACACAGCATATAAAGCTCATTCACTTGTCACGGGTTGGACCTTGTCCCAGTCCTCTTCCATGTTGTCAGCGTGTGCTATTTTTGCCAAAGACGCCACACAGCATCACACACTGCAGTTATTAATTCACACAAGGCCTCACATAGTACATGTTTTATATATGAGTTAATGACATAAGTTTAAGTTATATCATCAGTGAAAGTCATATCTTTGATGATGCATGCCTTTACTTAGGATTTATATAATATGAATGCTTGATGTGAGCCAGCACATGAGAGCATCCTTCGGTTGATTGTTTAAGCCAGCATCACATACACACCTGAAACTTTAGCAGTTCAGTGTTCAATATTGCTTTTATTAAATATATATATATATATATATATATATATATATATATATATATATATATATATATATATAAAATGCTTATTTTTTTTTATTTTTTTTTATTGCAACTTGGGTCTTATTTTTGTGGTTTTGGTCATTGGGCATCTTCATTCTAAACCTCAGAGCCCTGAAGGAACAGCAGTCACTGAAGGTCCTCAGTCAGACTACCAGGAGGGCTCTACCTGATGATCTCAGACAACAAATTCGGGGCTTTAATAGCTTAGAAATATATAGGCCAAGATTTGGTGCACCTCAAAGGTGATTAGTAAAACCTTGAAATCAGAGCAATGCACAAGCAATGCAAACTTGCTAACATGGTGGTATTGTATCTTCTGAGATGCAAGAAAAATCTGAGGTCATGAAGGTATAGAGAGCCAATGGAAGAGATAGTTGCATTTTTGGCTGTATTTAATAAACGGATTAAGATTCTTGAAGATAAAATTTACTTTCTAGTTTAGGAGCAGCCCTGAATTACTGGTTTACAATTTTACACATCCATATAAAATCAGACACTCAGTGTTTATCTTATTTTATGGGCTTGTATACATAGCATGTCTAGTTCCATGTTGTCAAACACAAAAGTTTGAGTGCTGAACTCACCCGCAGCAGTGAAAGTGGGTCATCCATACTACCTGTGCTGCGCTGCATTCATCACTGTCATCTGATCACACAATGGGTATGCATGCAGAGTGAGCACACACGTATATCTGATGATATCTGATATATCTGTTTGTACGCAGTAAAATAATGCACTTGCTCTGGTTCGTGTCTGTCTGCATGCAAGGGGAGTTACGCTTGTGTGTATATACGTGATGTTTGCACCATGCACAGGAGCTGCTGTTAGAACAGAGTGTGAGAGGGTAGGTAAGGATAGTGTGTGTGTGTGTGTGTGTGTGTGTGTGTGTGTGTGTGTGTGTGTGTGTGTGTGTGTGTGTGTGTGTGTGTGTGTGTGTGTGTGTGCGCAGGAGATGCGGGGGTTTGGAGGGGTTGAAAATCAATCGCTAGGAGACCCACTTCCCATCCCCGTTGCTGCGGCAATGCCGAGATTCCATCAATGAGCCAGGGCTGCGTTTCCCTGGCAACGCTTATGAATGAGAGCAGGTCGGTAACCGTGGAGACTCGGCGAAGAGAGGAATCGGCGGTTGCCATGGCAATGCCATGAACAGGGAGAGACCAAGCAAAGTGAAGGTAGCGAATGACCTCTGAGATCTTCATCAGGGCCATCAATTGTCATCATCTTCATCAAACTGCTGTTCCTCAGTAGGACAGCGACAACAGGAAGTCACATGTTTCAGTGGCTTACCTAAAAGGTAATGAATTAATAAATAGTAATACAGGAAAAGGATTACAGTGTAATCAAATGTAGCATTATTTACCAGTCTTATTACAATAGTTACTGCCTAACAAGTTCACTCTCACTGGTGAAACTAACCTCACCAAACTGAAAACAGAAACGGGTAGTAACAATTTATTTTTATTTTCATTTCTGTGGTGGATAACAAGACTGTGCTGAAGGTCGGGGGACACCATATCATTAAGGTTTCAGTTGGCTGCCGTGTATTGTACCTCGATTCATTTTACTGCAGGGAGTTAGTCGTGAAATTAACCACAAGGAAAAAAAATGATCAGTACAGTCGTCCATGAATAATTGGCATACATGAGTGCTGCCGTCCTGTGTGTGGGACAGCTGGTGGTAAAAGGATAAGGACAGAGTCAGTCCTGAAACACCCTTTCACTTTTGACGGGACTTCGTTCATCCCCA
Organism: Embiotoca jacksoni; assembly: GCF_022577435.1. NCBI lineage: Eukaryota > Metazoa > Chordata > Actinopteri > Embiotocidae > Embiotoca > Embiotoca jacksoni. Next base: position 21,079,134 of record NW_027185392.1, on the reverse strand, counting down.
CTTCATCCCTTATCTTGAAAGTATAATGACATCTCATTGTGCGTTACCACTCAACTGATACGTAACATACTTTTCACACAAGAATGGAGAGTTCAGATGCAACATAGGACAAGTTGACACTCGCGGCGCAGTTCAAATTGTGTGTGCGGCTTTACAGGCTGATTTTTAGGTGTTTCCCTGCAGTGAGAGCTTCTGTCATCACTGTCCAAACACCTTCTCCCGCTGCAGAGAAATCTCTCCCTGTCTTCCTCTCTGGAGTCTCTCTGCCTCCGTCTCTCTTTGGGGTTTCACTGTCTCTCTCTCGGCAGTTGAATATCACACTTTTGACACACAGGACTATCACTCTTTTTCAATCTGCTCTCTCTTTCTCTCACTGTGCGTCTCTTCGGGGATGTTGCGTCTCTTCCCTCCCAGTCTGTATTTCATCAGGGACTCTCTAGTGTTGTCTAATAAGGACGGATCTCCCATATGCTCGCCGGTGTTTGTATAACCTGTCATTTGAAGGAATTTGGATTTAAAGTCTTGACACAGTGCAGATGTGGAAGTGAAGCTAAATAACAGAAAAACTTCTGAAATACTGATCTTGATTAAAAAAAAAAAAAAAAGATCATTGTCACCTGACAGCCATATGTAGGCTACTGTATTTTTAATCACTGTACCATCAACAGAGACAAGTATATGCTCTTTTGTTAAAGCTATGTTAAACTTTTCTGGCAATAATATTGCTAGTGCCAAAGGGAAATTAGTCTTATCAAACAATGCTTGTAAAAACGTGTCAATGTCAAACATAAATTGTAAAATCATAGAAACATACAAAATAAGCAATTTCTGAAGAACTTATTTTGAAATTAAGTTAGTTTAGCCTCATAAATATTTCTTCAGTTCACATACTGCCCATTGCTGTCAGATGTGCTCATCGTTTGGTAATAATGAGGGATAATTTTAGTTTATGTGTCCAAACTTAACATGACTACTACTCAATAAGGCAACTACAATTCTGTTAGATTCTTAGTTTTACCATGTAGAAAGTAAGTTCTTCTTTCCATTATACCTGTTTGGTTTGAAAGAGGGAGCTTTTCCTCACCTTATTTTTAAGGTGAGCTGATGTAATTAACTTTTACACCTCAGAAAAATCTATGACAACATTTGAGGTTACTGGAAAAAATGGCAATTTCATCAGAATGAATGTGCATATTCTGTAGCTTTAATCGATGCCCTTTTTTTCATCATACATCACCAATCTTGAAAGATTCAAACAAAAGTCATGATGATCATAGCGTCTATTATAAGTCATTCCATATCTGTCTTTAGTCTCTTTCTTTGGTACTCACCATTCCTTCATCTCCTCTCAGTTGTTTCATCCCTTTAATTCTTATGCTTTACACTTGTATAGTTGTTTGACTGTTTCCATCTCCTCTTAAAATCCTGCATGCACCTCCCCCTCCGCCCCATCCCGAGCACAACCGGTAGCATAGTCGCTGCTCCCTCTTCTGGCCACCTTAATGCACTATGGGCTGGTTCAGCCGTTGCCAGGGGTGACTGCATCCTGGAGCTTTGGGCAGAAGCGGGTGGTTGCCGTCTCGCACGGCTTCATATTGCAGCTCCGCATTCACCCTCAAATGAGACGCACAGGAGAAAAAAGAAGCCGTGAAATGAGACAAAAATAAACAGCGCACAAAAGGCGAAAGGATAAATGACAGACAAAGAGATGCAGAGGCAGAAGAGGCAGAATTCCAATTCTCGATATCAAAACAGACACTTTGCTCTTTTGATTCATCCATTCACTTAGTCATGCAGAAACCTAACTCTCTCAAAGAGAACATTTATCGGAGGCTTTAAAAGGTCCCAGTGGGGAAGTAGCAGGTGGTTCAAGAAACAGTAACAGAACACAGCAAAGAAAATATCCTAAAACCTGCTAAAGATGGAGTCCACATTAGATGTATTTAATCATAAAAAAAAAACATGGGTCACAATAAACATGGAGTGGAAGACTGTACACGGGGTGCACCGAATCTCTCAAACCTGAAATTATACCCAAAATGGTAGACTAAGATGAGAAGGTGAAGAGAATCAGTGTGATATCAGGTTTTGTCCAAAGATGTGTGCTTGAGTAGATTTTAAATCACATTTCAAGCTACACCATCATGCAGTTTTAGTTACGTCCATGTTGTGTGCTCCCATTTACACAGAGATCATGTCAGATGGAGGCAGTTTGCTTATTTTGCTGAGGTCCAGTCTTTTCAGATTTGCAGCATGGCCTTTAGCCGTGGCAGTTAAAAAGCCATTGAGGGAATGAGGGGCTTGGCTGCTGGTATCGTGTCTGTTAATAAATGACCTCTTACTGGAATTAGCAACCAACCTGGAGAGAGATGGAGGAAGGGTGGGGTGAAGAAGAGGGAGGATGGCAGAGAAGAAGCGATGGAGGGAAGGAGGAGAAGCCAAAATTCAGCCAGTTTAAGATTTGCTTTCTGTGCCTCTGTTGCCATTGTCTCAGTTCACTTCTGTTTCTTGTAGGGCTGTTCCAGACACCTACTAGGTGCACCTAGATATGCAGATAGTCAGCACAAAATGAGTAGAGAGGGCTGTGCAAATCTGCTCTCGTTTCAAAAGGCGATTCAGCTGTTGTTATGGACACTGTTTTGAAATAATGTTGAACAGTATAGCATGCAAGTTCATTTTTTGAAATGACATTTGATAATCAAGGTCCACATACTAACTTTTCAGAGTGTTTAAAGCATGGCCATTGGAATACAATTTGATTGGCCCAAAAATGGAGACTGCCTTGATAAAATAGTGAATAAGAGAGAAAAACTTGTATCAAGAGGTTCACATCTTTTTTTCTCGTCTTTCTGATAAGTGTGCAATTAAAATAAGTGAAATTGCCTTAAAATGTTTGTCTTTGGAGTTTTAATGAAGTAAAATAAAAAAGATTTCTGATTTATGGTCAATCTGTCCATGTATTGTGCTCCTCCCCTCTCCTTGACGCTCCCCTCCTCCTCAGAGCATCCCCACTCTACGCCCACCCCCCACCACCACACACACACACACACACACACACACACACACACACACACACAGACTAAAGACATACAAAGCCATCAGAACTGATGTGGACTGAGGCAGCAGCTTCCAACAGCAAACATATTGTTACTGAAGCACACAGATGGTTTTAAGATTAGCATTAAATCAGATTTTATGTGAATTGCATTTGAAGTATTATTGTGATAGTTCTAAATGGGGAAAGGAAAAAGAAACACGTGGCAATGTATGTATCACTATCTGATTAGTGGTGTTGAGCGCAGACTATAGGCCGTGCAGGTACAGAGATAGGATTGGTTTCTCATCAGTCCTTTCATCAGTTTAATGTCTGCATTCCTAAAGTCTGACGGATTGACTATAATGGGTCTGTCGAGCTCAGTTGATTCTTGTCAAATTTTTTTCTTTGTATTCGTTTTAAAAAATATATATATATATATATATTTATTATTATTTGTCCCATTTTAAGTATTTTTGTTATTTTAATGTCCAGATGGTTTCAAGGTGAAAATCTCAACTGCAGGATTCAACTGGGCCTAAACAATACTTTTGGACTTTGATTTTGTCTGAGCATTTCAGTTTTCTGTGTTGGCACATTGAGGTAATGCTGCAGCTATACATACACTGAGTTGCAGGTTTAAAAGTCACACCTAGCAAAAAAAAATATCTGGTCAAATGCCAAAGCCCAAATCCTCCTTCATGATAATGTTTCGATTATGTTTCTTTTTTAGAGCGATGTTGATTGAACTGTGATCATTTTGAAGGATGTAGTTTGTGTTGCCAGTTTTGCTTTGAGAGGTGTTTCTGTTTTTGAGCCTATCCACCTGCTGGACAAAATAAAAGAAACACCTGTCAGCATAATGCAGTACAGTTCAACAGCACAATGATCTGCAGTCTCCAGGATAAACACTAAGTTAAATTAAGAGCTCTATGAAAAAAAAAAAACCTTCATGAAGGGAGGATTGAATTAGGCTGAGTTGTAGCTAAACTGGCCATTTAAGGTCAACTTTGACTGTTTTCAAAGTTATTTCCTGTCAAACTGACACTATTCTCTGTCTTCTCTCTCTGCAGTATTTTGTCATCAGTTGGGTCTCAGCTTGATCTGAGGACACTACGAGCTGTCAGGGTGCTGCGACCACTAAAACTGGTGTCTGGGATTCCAAGTGAGTGTGTGTGTGTGTGTGTGTGTGTGTGTGTGTGTGTGTGTGTGTGTGTGTGTGTGTGTGTGTGTGTGTGTGTGTGTGTGTGTGTGTGTGTGTGTGTGTGTGTACTTTAGTGAAACTAGCTATAGTTTCCTGCATAGCATGTGTCACATATTACTCTTCACTACATTTAGCTGCCAGTGGAATCTGACTTGAAAACAACAAACAACCAATTTAAAGAAAGCAATACATGTATTTATTATTAATAGAAATGGCAAATTTTCATTTTGGTCCCTTTATTGATTTTGGTTTGTTGATCCAAATTATTGGCTGCAACTTTGGCAACATTGTCAGTTGCCATCCAATTAGGAGAGGGACATGTCTCCTAACTCTCGACATGTCTCTAACATGAACATTTTTAACGTGCTGGGTAGCAGCAATCAGTAATCTCAACAGTTCTTTCAATGTTCCCCAAACAAAGCTATCTTTCTCTCTGAGTGTTTTTCTGCTGTGTTCTCCAGGCCTGCAGGTAGTGCTCAAGTCCATTATGAAGGCTATGATCCCCCTGCTGCAGATTGGCCTCCTGTTGTTCGTGGCCATCCTCATGTTCGCCATCATCGGCCTGGAGTTCTACATGGGGAAGTTCCACACCACCTGCTTTGATGATAACACAGGTGAGAAATGTGTTTTACCATTACTGCTATTGTAGCTGTCAGCTGCACAGTAGTAAAATAAAGTAAGTCACATGTGGCCAAATGTAAGTTTTTAAGTCCTTGAATTCATTCTTTTTTTTTTTAGACCAGACTTTTTGACTTGTCTTAGCAGGAAAATCAGGATTGGTTCACAACACCATCTAGTTTAGGTGGGCCACGGGTTCTTCTTCATTGAAGATCTTGTAACATGCCACAAGAGGAAAAATAGTAACATAACAAAAACAAGGATAGCTGAGTTCCATTTAGCTGCTTCAGTATAAAGGTCCTGGTATTGTGTGTGCTGTTGTAGCTTACTGTACTTGTAACACAAATACTGGGACCAGGAGAGGGAGTGGCATGCCTAAGTGGAAGACAGCTATTATTTGATAGATCTTTGTATAATGAGTCCACGAACAAATGGTTAGGTTCACGATGTTATTTCATTGTAAAGTACAATCTTTTTTTTTCTCTTTGATCAGGGGATGTCGTGGATGAGTTGCCATGTGGCACACAGTTGCCATCCCGGTTGTGTCCTAATGGCACGATGTGTAAAGGCGGCTGGCTTGGACCCAACTACGGCATCACCCAGTTCGACAACATCCTATTCGCCGTGCTCACCGTCTTCCAGTGCATCACCATGGAGGGATGGACAGACATGCTCTATTACGTACGTGAGCCTCGCCAGCCGAGCTGAACCTTGCGTTTACCATCAACCTGTACTGTTCCTCCTGTAATAGACATACAGTGTAAAGTCCTACGTTCATATTAAAAAGCAGTAAGGTAGCTTCACTTGGCTAACATTTCAGCATATAAGGCTTTATTTATAATTATGTATGATTCATTTATTTTTATATTTTTTTGGCTTAATGGTATCGGTTAGGATCAGAAATGTCAACCTTAGATGAACAAATTTCACATATCCGACCTGAATTATAGACTTGTTTTACTCTTCAGAACAAACAAGAAGCAGGAGTATAGACGAGTGAGGCAGCCAGATAAATAAGATAAAGAGAATTACAAAATGACCAGAGGCTGCACTGGTGTGGTTTGTTGCTGCATGTTTTGGTGTCAACATAAAACAAGAAGATTGTGCGTGTGCTTTTCAACTCACTGAAGGACGCACGAGGGCAGGTGGTGGAGGTGGAGGTGGAGGTTGGAGTCCGTGGCTTGAATTTCACTCAGCTAAATGAAGCATAAAGTAGTTTGAGATTTGATTCAAAACACAATGCATTTATTTGTCCAAAATCCATTTCCCTTCCCCTCTCTCTTTATGATCATCCGTTTGACTTCCTTCATTCGTCTTCTCATCTGTCCTTTCCGTGCCTTCGGAGTGGCTCTCCGCCTCCTTCTCTTCCTCTCTCTATTCTGGTTCATCTTGCTCTATATTTAACATCTTTTCTGATGGATGGAGGCTGACTTCCACACTCACACAGGCAGTCAGGAGGAAACCAATGAAAGTTTAATAGAGAATGGGCTGCTTGCATTGTACCCTGCACTATAAAACCCAACACATGCACACAGCACTCCAGCAGGAGATAATAATCAGCTGATAGTTCCATTAAAGCATTACATGGGTCATGGAAACACGATATCCTCCTGTATTGAGTTCTGTGATTATCAGCTAAGTGTGTTTAGTGACAGAAGGGAGTGACACGGTGTCAGACTATTTTATTGCTGTTGGTGTGCTCACCAGCCACCTCAGTGCAATCGATGTCGATCGCAGACGTAGCTGTAACGTAACACAGCGCGTGGCCTGTGTCTTCATGTTGTTTCTGATCCCAAACACAAAGTATCTGCATCCAGGTCAGACTTTAAGTTAGAAAATGGGTCACTTCTGAGCCAGCACAATATAATGTCCTCACTTCAGATCTCCTTGGATCCTGTGCACTCCAGAAAAAGTTGCCGACATCTATTTCTCCATCTTTGTGCTGTACTTCTACTAACCGAGTCGTTTGATTAAGATTGAAATCTCTTTTGCGAGCACTTCAATTAAAGAGCAAGATCCTTAATCACACACAATATGACACTAACTAAAACTGCAACTGCCTAAAATAGACCGAATTATGTGGAAAAGATTTTTTTTTTTAATCCTTTGAATGATTGATGACAGAAATGTGCCTCAAGTAGTACTTTGTGGAATAACCACAAATTTGTCCCCCTTGTTTGTGTACTGCACGTAAGTGGTGCAGTTCACATCGTGTCGATGGCTATTTTGATTTTAGTGGTGACATGCAAACAAATATAGTAATAGTATAAAGTAAATATAGTAAGAAAAACAGTATTAGGAAGCAAATAAAACATCACGTATAATATTTACAAATTTGGCTTTTGCAAAAAATTTAATGAGAAAGGATATTCACCGTGTTTGTAAGACCTTAAGGATTCACAACATGTGCTTTATTGAGAAACATTAAATGTTAAATGTAAACTTGACTTGTCTTTGACCTTTTCTTTTTTTTTTATAATTTCAGTAAAGTTCACACCATCTGTTGGCATCTGGCATTTAAAACAAAACCAACGAGAGAATCAACCATCACTCAGGTTTTACTTGACTAAGAAATTCAGTCAAAGCCTATTGAAGATAAAAACAATTTGAACAAACAGTTTAGAAACTGTTTTTTTTCTAAAGAAGTATTACACCTGAAATTTCTGACCTGTCAGATGATCATCGGTCCTGATTAGACATTTTTATTTATTACCTGATCAGTAATGAGATGCGTGTCTGTGCGTCTATTTTTCTCTTGCAGAGTAATGATGTGGAGGGCAGCGCCTGGAACTGGATGTACTACATCCCCCTCATCATCATCGGCTCCTTTTTCATGCTCAACCTGGTGCTGGGTGTACTCTCAGGGTGAGATCCGTTGTTTGACTCTGGGCACTCTGTCCAAAAGTTCCTCTCTTAATTTACATAACACTGTCCCGTACACGCCATTGTGTGCTTTCTGTAATTCATATTTTGCCCTTTGCTTTATCAAAATGAATGAATGAAACAATAAAAGACAACTGTTCCCACAGTGAATTTGCCAAAGAGAGAGAGCGAGTGGAGAACAGGAGCGAGTTCCTCAAGCTGAGGCGACAGCAGCAGATTGAGAGAGAGCTCAACGGATACCTGGAGTGGATCTGCAAAGCAGGTCAGTGCACACTGACAAACACACTCACTCTCACACAGTGCTCAAGGCCCTACATACTGTAGGGCTGAAAATCCAAGCAAACCCTAACACTGTGTGCTAACAGCTTATTTTCTTTCATTTGTACAGAGGAGGTGATTCTGGCTGAGGACGATGGCACAGTCAAATTTGATGGTAACTGGACTTCTTCATTTATTGTTTGTATGGTTATTTGGTAAGAGAGTATAAAAAAAAAACAGGGCTACATAGAGAATTAATAAAACAGGGGAATTGATTGAGTCACCAGAGCTCTCTCAAAGGCAGTTTGTGTCACAATAAGATTTGTTCAAACACAGTGATTCACAGCATATATTCAACTTTTGCTCCTAGAGTGTGAGACAAAATATGAACAAAGATCTGAAAGCACAATTCTGGTGGGCTGGTGTGCCACGAGTCTTAGCAATGTTTTAGCTAACAATGCCTGGCGATTCTAGAGTTGCTCATTTACATGTGTAAAAGTGACAGACTCCGTGGGCAGGATGAGCGCATCTGAGAGATAGACAGATGAAGAAACAATTCCTTTTTCTCTCTCTCTCGCTAGGTTCGCGGCGAAGGCCAACCATCAAAACCAAAAACAACAAGACAGAGCTGCTGAACCCTGAGGAAGGAGAGGACAACATGGGAGATGCAGTGGGTAAGAAAAAACAGATGGATGGAAACATATGGGGGCTTTTGTCAAAGTTTACTCACACAAGTAATTTAAGTTTGTATTTTAAGTCCTGTATTAGGTGAGAACTTGTTTTCCGGGCTTGTTGACTGTAAGGACATCGGTGGCAGGAAACAATAGGATAGCAGGTGTTTTGGAAGTCTTGGGTCAGAATTGTAAATTAGAGAAAAAAAACATACATAATATAACACTGGACCAAAAATATATTGAAGTTGGAGGTGTTGGTTCACTGAACATCTACTTTCGTGTGCACATTGAAACACTAGATTTAAAAACTGTTCCAGCATTTTTTTATTTTTTTTTTGTTCCATTTCAGGATTAACAGATCAATGGATGATTTTTTTTTTCTTAACATGAAAGCTAGTATCAAAAACATAAAGACAAAACAAATACATTAAATATCAAATCAAATGTCAGCATTAACAAATTGCTGAATGAGTTTATAAAAGTAACAATGATTGACTTACATCATTAATGCATCCACTAACTTGGCATTTCTATCCTCTTAAAAGGTAGCCACACATAGTAAACTTAAGTCATAATACAGACATTTAGCAAACATAAAACTCACAGGAAATGTTAACCAAATAATAAAATGATGTAGCAGATAGAATTAAAGGTCCATTTTCACTCACAGAGCTTCTGTTTGTTCTGGTTGTTTGGAGGGAAAAGAGGTTCTGCAGGCCAGAAGGGGGGGGGGGGGGGTCATACAGGTATATAGGGTGGGCGTGGCCATCGACTTGACTCACCCAGGATGTGGTATGAAGGGCAGTTAGATGTGAGGATGTCAGGTGAAGTTAGGTCTTTCAAACTTGTGATTTAACAGGGCCAGTTATAAGAGAAATGTTTCCGGTGACCCACGGTGCTGCTGACATGCTGCTCTTTCCTGGCAAAAGAGTGGAAATGATTAGCAGATCAATTACTATGAAAAGTGTATACAGTATTTGAAAAGCAAGGGGAAAAGACGTGGGGTGTAAAATAGCTGCATTTTTTTTTTTTTTTTTTTTTTTTTAAATATGGGGTTGTTACGGGTCCTAAAGAGAAGAGAGAAAAAAAAAATGAAATCAGTCAAACGCACGTCTCCTTTGTCCCCCTCAGGTTTTGCACGCTCCAGTTTAAAGAACGGTATAGACGGATCCAACTACAGCAAGAATGAGCGGCGGATGCGATTCTTCATCCGCAAGATAGTGAAGACGCAGGCTTTCTATTGGACGGTGCTCTGCCTGGTGGGCCTCAACACCATGTGTGTGGCCGCAGTGCATTACAACCAGCCTGAGGTGCTCTCCGACTTCCTCTGTGAGTAAATACATTACGACGCTGAATATGACATATTAAACAGTACATGTAACATACGTGTGAGCACACAACACTGCTCCATCAGCCTTTCCAGGAACCTTTTGGGAAACTCAGGAACTTTACCTGATTCATGACCACATGAGCCCAGCTCCAGGTACTCCAGGTATGATTTCTGGGTTGTAGGTCCGGGACCCAAAAAGTTGCTGACGGGGCAAATGCAATCCTTGACGACAAAATTATTAGAGTGGTATTTTTCGAACTGTAAACATACACGGACTAACAACAGAATCTGTTGGCCTGGTGTCTCGCCAAAGAGTGTAATATACTCGTCAGTCCACTAGAGGATACCATGCAGTCTCGTCGAGGTGTAAAAAGTACATAAATGTATGAGCAGGGAAGAAGAGGGAGGTCGTTTGTTGAAGCACAAAAGTGGTGAAGGTAGGTAGGGCGGCGGATGGATGGAGCAAACCCATGATATTTTTCTGAGAGATTTGGGTTCAATTCTGTGAACCATCTTACAGGTGTGGCACATCAAGATGCTGATTAAACAGCACTATTATTACAAAAGTGTGTCTTGGACTGGTCACAACAAAAGGTCACTCTAAAATATGCGGTTTTATCACGCATACACAATGCCACAGATGTCACCAGTTTTGAGGCCGTGTAGTTGGCATGCTGACTGCGGGAATGTCCACCACAGCCGTTGCCCATGAGATGAATGTTCATTACACTCCCAAAAGTCTCCTCCAACGTCAGTCTGGCAGTACATCCAAACGGCCTCCCAACCGTAGACCAGGTGCAACCACCCCAGCCCAGCACCGTCACATCCGGCGGCTTCATCTGTACGATCGCCTGACGCCGGCCACCCAGACAGCTGATGCGACAGTTGGTTCGCACAAACAAATCATTTCTGCACAAACTGTCAGAAACTGAGTGCTCGTCATCCTCACTGGGGTCTTGACCCGACAGCAGTTTGTCGTCATGACTGACTTGAGTGGGCAAACGCTCACCTCCGATGGAGTTTGGCACTTTTGAGAAGTGATCTCGTCACAGATGAATCCCAGTTTACGCTGTATTGGCAGATGGCAGACCTTGCGAGTGGAGCCGTGTGGGTGAGCGGGTTGCTGATGTGAATGTTATGAAAAAAAAAATGCCTTTTTGTAGCCGTATGTGAATTTTTTTCCGACACTGCAAAAACAAACAACAGCAAAATTCAAGATAAAACTGCACATTTTAGAGTGGCCTGGTTTACACATTTGTAAACCAAATTTGAAAAAAAACCTTTTTGTGTGCACAGGAAACAGCTCATAAAAATGGAAGCGAAAACAAAAGTGTTGTCTTTATATTTTTATTGAGTGTATTTGGGTCACATGCATGTCACTTGGTAGTAGTGACATGACTTTACCCATAAGATACCGAACTGAACACTCACACCTCCAACATCTGAAGCCACGTGTTCCGCATTTCACTGGTCTTATAGAACACTTTTCAGTTTAATCACCGCTGCTGCCTACTCTCACCTCGTCCCATCCTGAATCATCTTTTTACACTTCAGATCTACTGTTTCCTCCTACACATGCAAACAAAGCATTTACAATTTTATCTCCATTACGCAGCAGAAACACAGTGTTTTCTCTATTAACCGTTAACGGTATCTTGTCCATCATTAATTTCTGGAGCATGCGGTGGTCTCTTTTACATGTTAGATACTAGTTACACATATCAAGGCTTGATCATTTTTATACATTATGATAACTGCTGGTGGCAGCTTTAAAGGGAGACCTGCAAGGATATATACTTTTGGGGATTGAAATAGAAGAGAATAAACATCATGTCTATGTTTTTTTTGTGGTTCATTAACTGCAAATGTAACCCATGAAAATTCAGTCCAAAGAAAGAGTTTATTAACCAGGTTCAAAAAAGCTTTTTCAAAAAGTAAAAACTACTCTATTAATGCTATAATTCACATTCTATGTGTCGACCCACAATGTTTAATTTTTTACTGTAGTTTTAGATGCAGACTTGCTACTTCTGATATGACCTGACACACACACACACACACACACACACACACACACACACACACACACACACACACACACACACACACACACACACACACACAGAGCCCTCGGTAGAATCAGTTTGTTGTCCCTGGCTGGTGTCCAGTGTCATTAGCATATGAAGCTATAGTTGCTGATGGAGTCCATTCATCACCAGACTGTCATCCACCATTGGGCTCGCACTACTATTGACTTCCACTCATCTTAGTCTCTCTCACACACTCTCAAGCCTTCTCCCTCTTTCTCCCCATCTTTTTATCTGATTTCGTTCCTCTCAATATCTCTTTTTTTTTCTCTCCGTGACCTCACTCTCTTTCATTTTCACCTTCCTCTGTCCACACATTCATATCACTCCATCTCCTCATCCCTGCCCTCACTTTGTCTGGAATCCCTTCTGTTTCCTTCATCCTTGCCTTCCCTCTCCATAATCCCTTTCTCTCTCTTCCTCTTCCCTCCATCCAGTCTATGCAGAGTTTATCTTCCTCGGTTTGTTCATGTCGGAGATGCTGATCAAGATGTATGGTCTGGGCATCCAGCCCTACTTCCACTCCTCATTCAACTGCTTCGACTGTGTGGTGAGCAAGCAAGCACACACACACACACACACACACACACACACACACACACTGAGACCAAGTGAGACAAAACAAAAAAAAGAATTGTGCTCATAATTATTAGGTTTTGTTGTAAAATCCAACAGTCCATTTAATCAACAGATTTGAGAAGTAGATTGTTCTCATGTTGTCGTGCAACAAATAACACAGAACAGATTCCGTTCTGATTTTGTCACAAATGTACTTTCCACAAAATGTGCACGAGCTGTTCATTCATTTGTCATGCTGAAATGGCTGCTGAGACTTTATTGGCAGGTTATTTCATATTACTGTACCTGCTGCATGGTATAGTGACTCCATGCAATACTGTGTTCAGTCAGCTCACAGTGAGAGGCCAGAGAGTCTGGATACACTAGTATGGTGGTCTGGTCTTACGAAGTGTGTTGTTTGTTTTTTTTTACCTTTTTTCAGTTTGATTTACATTAATGATTACTCATCAAAAATCAACAGAAAATGTGTCATACTAATTTCAAAAACATATATGGCTTCAGGACCTTTTCAAACATTAGTTGTTGCTGGAGATTGAAATACAAATGTCAAATAACCTTTTGTAATGTTTTAATCCCGAGGAGCAGTATCCAAAACATTCACTCAAAATCTTTGCTGACTAATTTCTCATCCTGTTGCTGATGTCGAGGTGTCGTGCAGGGTGTATCAGTACACCATGACATCACTGGTAGTGATGACAGGTGCAACAGAGGTATCTTTTGAAGTGAAGCCCATTTGAAGCTTTTGACCAGAGAGGACTGTCAAACAGTTTTTTTTTTCTGTCTGGTTAATCTTTGTTATTGTTTACATTCGTCTCCAAAACAAATTACTACATAATTACAATTAGTAACCTACATGCTAGATTATATTTTTGCAAAAGTGTAACTAACGTCAGCATGGTTGTAGCAGCCTGTCCCTGCTGTTGCTGCTGCAAAGCTAACAACAAAATGAGTCTATAATAAGTGCTTAATGTACTCACCCAGATCATATTGCATTGTGTGTGTGTGTGTGTGTGTGTGTGTGTGTGTGTGTGTGTGTGTGTGTGTGTGTGTGTGTGTGTGTGTGTGTGTGCGTGCGCAGGTCATTGTGGGTAGTATCTTCGAGGTTGTGTGGGCCACCATTAAACCAGGCACATCCTTCGGGATCAGTGTGCTGCGAGCTCTGCGACTGCTTCGAATCTTCAAAGTCACAAAGTAAGTCTCTCGTCCTCTCACACACCCTCTTACACAGTGCTGGAACATAACTGTGCACATTTATTCTAGTACTGTGCTTAAGTACAAATCTGAGGTATTTCCATCTTATACAACTTTATATTTCCCAATATTGTACTTTATATTCCACTAAATTTGTCTGTAAGTTTAAGTGATTCTTTTGTTTTAATATTACAGATTTTCATACCCTCGTTGTCAAGATAAAACCATCAATCTCAAAATTTGGAGATTTTGAATTAGAATTTTATACAAACTTTTATGGGTTGAGAACATTCTGCTACTTTTTAAGATAGATCAACTTTTTTTTTTAAACTCACCTGGATCAGCTGCAAAATTCAGAGCTTGTTGATATCTTCGAGTTACGTGGTTCTTAAAGAACAGATGATACAAACATTAGATAATCATACGGAAGATGATTAGACTATACCAACAGTAAGCCCGTCACAATAGCCACACCTTAAATAACTACAGCACTAAAATGCACATCAATACAGTAATATTAATCCATTAATCCAAAAACATCTTGTATAATAGTAAAACACTGGCAAGGAACCTTTACTGTCAGGTGTATAATTTACTTGTGATACTGTAAGTATATTTTACGGATCATTTTTACATACTTTTTCTAAAGTAAGATTTTGAAAGCATAACTTTAACTTGTAGTGAAGTGTTTTCACAGTGTATTAGTACTTTACTTTAAATAAAGGACCTGAATACTTCTTCCACCACTGCTCTTACATATGCGTCTCCTTCGATCAGCTCACTGCAGCACAAATGAGCCAATGATGATGATGATGAGGAGGAGGATCAGGATGAGAGACTGAGTTTGTGGTGCTGGTATGAAAGAGATTTTGGTGTTACAAATAGAAAATCTTTGTACTGCCCTCACATCTAAACAGTTTTGATGGTTTGGCACGTTGACAATTGTTTGACGCTCTCTTCAGGAGATTTTAATTGGTTTTGGCTCCTGCGCATCATTGTGTTTTGTTTGAGTGTTAAGTTCCCTGCTCGTCACGACGCTGCTCAATCGGACAGATCTCATTTGAAGAAGATCTTCAAATCTGAGTGGGCCTGCCTGGTGATGTAATGTTCAAATAATGGGATCAAAATGTGGTTTTGGGATGATTTCCTCTGGAATTTAAGGGTTCATTACCTGGATTATACAGTAACAGGACAATATGTTATACTGTGTTACATTTACTATCTTACTGTCAGCCTGAAAATAGTTACATTTGAACATGCATCAGCAGGCTCTGCTCTGGTTTAATGAGGTTTACTGTTCTAGAAACTGTGATGAAATTATCTTAAAATATGTAGGTGTTTGGTGCAATAAATGTGGTTTGGAAATCTATTTTGCACATAGTTGCTGTTTTTAGTCAGAGCAGTATATCCACAAAGATAGTTGTGGTTCGAATACACATTTTTAAAATCACTCTTAATGTTTCTCTTCCTACTTCCTCTCTCCCATCATTGTCTTCCTCTCCGCCCTTCCTCTCTCTTACTCTCCCTTACTTCACTCTCTGATCTTCTCTGCTTTTGTTATTCTTTCCCACTCTCCCCTCTTCCTTCCTTTGTTCGTCTTCTTCTTACACGTGTCTCCCTCCTCTTTAGGTACTGGGCTCCTCTTCGAAACCTGGTGGTTTCTCTACTAAACTCTATGAAGTCCATTGTCAGTTTGCTCTTCCTCCTCTTCCTCTTCATTGTGGTCTTTGCCTTGCTGGGGATGCAGCTGTTTGGAGGACAGTCAGTATCAAATCAAACTTAAAAACAAGCTCATTTTTCAGTATTGAATTGTTATTCCTGTGTTGATCTGTGTATGTGAGTGTAAGCATGTTTCCATTTTCTTTTTTTCTCCTCAGATTCAACTTTGAAGGTGGAACTCCACCAACGAACTTTGACACTTTTGCAGCAGCGATCATGACAGTGTTTCAGGTAGGACAGAGACAGTTATACATGTGTTTATAGTTCTACATAATAAAAGATCATTATTGATGTGATTTGGCCAAACATGAAGGACAAACAGTCAATATTCCTAAATGCAGAACTATCTCTCGATCATTAGTTGTTGTTGTTGTTGTTTCTTTTGGGGGGGGTATTTTTTAAACCCACTGCTCTTTTAGAAGTCCTCAGTCGCTGTGGCAAGCCAAGCCTTTGGCCGCTAGATTATCAGCAGGTGGTTATGGACTGCAGTGACACATCAATAAGACTCAAGACTCAACTTCTCAATCACACAGTCACACAAGAACAGCCTCATTTCCAAAGAGTGATATGATGAGTGTTTGTCCTTTTGGATTCTCATCAAAGTCCGTTTTAAAAAAGAAGATTATGAATTTAACAAATTTTTACTTTAATAATATGTTGGCACACATGGAAAAAAAATTGTTAGACTTAAACTTCATGTTAAGAAGTTAAGAAAAAGTAATTTCTTCCTTCATTACCAAAAAAGTAATAAAATAGTGAAATGACACAACGTATGTAGCAAATATGACAGCAAGTCATACCTTTCTCCTTTTATTTGTTTCACATCAGCTTTGTTCCTGTTTTCTAAATAAAAAACATAAAATTCCAGATGTCTTTTATAATCCCTGAACCCCCTCTCTGTAGATCCTGACAGGAGAGGACTGGAACATGGTGATGTACGATGGCATCAAGTCACAGGGAGGAGTTAATGACAAAGGGATGGTCTTCTCCATCTTTTTCATCGTCCTCACTCTCTTTGGAAACTGTATCCTTCCTTCACACTCACATGTACTCAAATGTGAAATATGCCTGTATATAAAATATACTACGCACAAACACACAGACATATCATTTTTTTTCTCATATGCAGGAGCTTAGTCTTTGAATGTAACGATTGTGATAAAATGTAGATGATCATCTCTGTTCTCCTCTCCACTCTGTTCTTCCTGAGAAATCATCAACTTCATCTCTAGTTGTCCTATCATCAATATTGGACCTTAACTTGTGCCACCACAGACACGCTGCTGAATGTCTTCTTGGCCATCGCTGTCGACAATCTGGCCAACGCCCAGGAGCTCACCAAGGTACAGGATCACTCCAGAAGAGGGCAGTTCAGTTTGTCGCTGTAAAGCTGGACCAAACATTTCTCTAGATGGAGGATCAGGGGCCTCATTTATAACTGTTGCGTATGCACAAAACAGGGCCTGACAAAGGCAAAAATCGGGATTTATTAAAACAAATTTGATGGGAAATAGTTCGCACCTGTAGGCAAACGTTTTGGAGACGGGGAACATCGGCGACACAGACGGTGAGGTGGTGAATTGAAGCCAGATTCCAGAAATTATATGTGACACAATTTAAAATGTATAACGAAGCCTCTTACATTTAATTTCACTTCACGTGGTTCCACTTTATCATTAACATTCTAACCAGCAGGGCCATTTTTGCACGTGACCTATATTTATTTCATAAGCACCTTTGAACTATAAATGATAGAAGCAAATCTATATCTCACATTTAATTCTGCTCATTATATGATACGCGCTGTCACTCCAACACGTTCCTTTTCACCACATTCACATTGCAAACTAATCATCATCCTTTGTAAAAATCCAAGATAACATCAAACAGCATCAGGTTAAAGAACTGCAGAACAGAGCATCAGTTTTTAAGTTTTTTCTCATATTTTGCACATATGGTTTAATGCAGTTGTTGTGTGTAAAAGTGTTTCCACTGCGCTCGCAGGCGCACAGAGCGCGTCGTCATGGAGACATTGTGGTGGAATTTCTATCACTGCAGCAGCAACACGTTACCACTCGCTGCATTTTATTTTGTTTTTGACCCCACAGCTGTGACCACCGAACAAATATGAGCTTCATATCCTCCTCCTCATCCACGAACATGTCGAGTTTTGTGTCGGAAAAATTTAATTTCTGGGTTTTCCTCTCCTTTATTCACACGATTAACCAAAGAACCACTGATACACGTGGCTAATTTTATATGTATCAAGCTTTATAATGTGCTTTGCATTGACCATTTATGGTTGAATGTGGGCATGTTGAAGGCGGGAAGTGAGGCTGATCTACGTCCACAGATTTCCATGTGGATTGTGATTTATAAAGGAAACATTGTGCGCAGGTGTGCCTGCACATGGTTTTACAAATCTGAATATTCTTTTGCACACTTACACTTTTAGTGTGGATCCCATTCAATGTTTTATAAATGAGGCCCCAGATGACTGCATGTCACATAAAACGTTTCGCCCAAAGTGACAAACCCATTCCTCAGATATTTGACATCTCTTTTAGCTCATTGTTTTGGTTTCATCTGGGTTTCCTGCCACAGCAAAAAAGGGAAAACAATCTAATGAAGCCAATTTTATTAAAAAAAAAATTAAAAAATGGATGACTTTCCTCTGTTTCTAGGAGGCTAAAAAACTAACTTGATGTCTTTTTGTCTTGATTTTCTGCTCTGACCTCACTATTTTTTTATAATAAACTGATTTATTCTTGTCTAAGTCATGCGTTAACTCTTAAACTAAGAGCAGATGACTGGTCTTCTCCATTAGGATGAGGAGGAACAGGAGGAAGCGGCCAATCAGAAAACAGCTCTTCAGAAAGCAAAGGAGGTGGCGGAAGTCAGCCCGCTGTCTGCTGCCAACCTGTCTATTGCTGCGTGAGTACACACATTGACATACGATCCAACACACGGACATGTGTCCACACTCATGGAAAACATGAGTCCATACAAAGAAACAATATACACACTTTATCCTGTACATAGACACAAACTCACCCCACACACGTTCGCTCATATCTTTACACACATACGTGCGCGCACACACTCGTAGACGTGTACTCACCCTTTTGGTGAAACTGCATACAGAAAAGACACAATCACACATGCACACTTTCTCTCTCCAAGCTGGCTTTCCTAACAAATATGATTGTCAGGCGTCTGTGTACACACAGTGCAAACACACACACAGACAGGCGCACACCATTACACATTCCCTATTCTCGTCCTCTAAAACATGATTAAGTGATTGTTCTGAGAGTGAAAGGAACAGATTCGGGGCTTTGTGAAGTGAAGAAGAGCGAGAGGCGGACAGCCTGTAAAATCTGCTCCTGGCAGCATTAACGCTGACAATAGGACACATCAAAATGATGCTCAAATAAACCCGCTGCTCCTTTAGAAGTCACCACATTCTTCAGTCGCCGTGGCAAGCCGATTGACCGCTAGATTAGAAGCAGGTGGTGATGCACTGCAGTGACACGTCAGTTAGACTCCAACTTCCCAATCACACACTGTCGCAGGGGTGCGGATCATTTCTGTAAGAAGTGGAATCTAAATACCACATTTATTTTGTAAATTAGATTTATAGTTTCCCTGTTAATACTGTTAGGAGCCCAGCGATTTTATATGTTGCTGTTACTTTATTGAAATGTCTTTCGAATAGAAAGAACAAAGACTAATTGTCATCAATAGTAGCTAACATATTAACCAGTTAATATGACTGTTAAGTGGTTCCCAAACCCTTTCAGATGAACAGCTCTGGTAACACAACATAGTGACACTACACACAGATACTCTCTGGTCAAAACCAGTGAAAGATCTCTGAGCATTTCTCATTCTTACATATTTGTTTTGGACTCACCACCTTCTAAAACACAGACTTTATCCAGTTCTTCGTCAAAGAGGTCAAAAGAACCATACATGAAGCAACTTTTAGGGCTGAATAACTTCTGCATAAAGATGTCAGATGATGGACAGATAGAGGGACAAGACTGCGACACTGCACCCAATCATTTGTGAAGTTCACTGCACACGTGCATCATTGTTTCTCCTTCTATTCGTGCCCCATAAGATACTTTACTTTGGGATGACATCGCACATCGAGATACCTTCCTGAGGCTCTGGGGAAGTTAACACCTTTATATTTAAAATTCTACTTTACAATAATTCACAATAGGCCGCTGGTGATGTATATGTTGATGGTGCTTTTTGTGGTGGATTATTTGGTTCTATATCACTGGTACCAATTGGCAGCAAAACTGAGTGGTAGCCAGCAATCTTCACGCATCCGTGATAGCAATTTGACAACATTTAGGTTTCAAAATATGGGATTAAAAATAGAAATCACTGAACTTATTTTTCTTTTCTTTTTATGTTAATGTTATGACACAACATCAATTTGTCACAGACACACTGCAGTTCAACATGTGGGACAAACACATATGAATTTATTTCTGAGTTTCTGTTGTTGTATATTAAAACTAACCAGACAGACTATATGAAAGACATCATCACTATCCTGGTGACTAAAAGATATAAATGGAAACTGTTCTATCTCTGCTTATTTTTGCTGGTGTTTTTAGTTTTTTTTAGGTGGAATGTCGTCTGGCTGGCATTTTGACAACAGCTAAGTTAGCAATTCAATCAGATTTCAACTGCCTGCCTGCACATAGCAGCTGAATCTGGTTGTGAGTTGCCAGGTTGTGGTGACAGATGGGTTGAAATTATAGTGCGGAGACTGCATGTGTAGATTGTGTCTAACAGACGATCTGGCAACTTCAGTAACATCAGACAAACAACTTATGGATCAGTTCATGATGATTATTAATAATAAAGTTTGAAGGCTGTGCAAATTATGAGTTTCCTGAGAAACAAAAACAGGACGATGGAGGAAGAGGGCCTAAAAATAGAGAGAAACCCATTTTCAGGTGTGGTAAATACACAGTGCAGTTCTCAAGTACAAAATGAATCCCACTTTTCCAAATATAATTTTGGGGGGAAAAAAGATAATAAACATTAGCCTGCACTCACAAACACTGCATGTTTTCTGCAGTTGCGAGTGAGACTGGAGCTCTTTGGATGTCAGACAGCTCAGAGTGTTTCATTCTTCGTCTTCAGGCTGTGCTGATATTGCTCACAGTTCATGTGTCCTTCATTCACACATGCACTGTTACATGGTCTCACATTTAACGTGTCGATTGTTCATACTTCTGTTCCCACATTAGGTTTATTCTTATTCTTGCTGGAGTTCTTTCTTTCCCTTTTTAACGATGCAGTTACTTCTGCTACAGTTGCTGCTAATTTTTCATGGGATTCTTGTAGTTTCTTCCTAAAATCTCTAATCTTTTGTCTCCTTTCACTGTCTCACATTCATTCATCACCTGTTCTTCCCTCTATGTCAACCCTTTTATCATCACATTACCCCTCTTTTCCCCAATCCTCAAACTCTTCCAACGATCTCTGTGTTCCCTTCCTGTCTCGCCTGCCTTCATTTTCTTCTACTTAACTCTTCTACAACCTTCTCATTCTCTCATTTCCTCCAACCTTACCCCACAAAATCCCCTCTCCTCCCCCCAACCATCGCTCTGCTAACAGTAAGGAGCAGCAGAAGAACCACATCAAGGGCAATAAGTCAGTGTGGGAGCAGAGAACGAGCGAGATTCGCCGTCAGAACCTCATGACAAGCCGCGAGGCACTTTACAATGAGCTGGAGCAAGAGGATTGGAAAGTGGGAGGGGAAGGAGAAGAGGTGAGGAGTTCTCCCCGACGAAAGTCACACGTATACACATATATATGCAATCTACTACTGATATATGTGGTGAATATCTGTTGTGATGTGTGTAGAGTGATAAAATGGCTTCTTTGAACCACTTAAAGGGATATTATCACCCATGTTCAGCTGAGAGGCAGAAACAAATCCCCATGAATTTCCCAGAAAATAAATCGCTCCTGGATGACACCCAAAAAAAGCTCTAAATCAACAGTGGATGTCACTGGATGCATTTTAAAGTATATTTCATATCAATATGTATTCAGATATCTTTTGTGTCCAGTTGCATTTAAAATGCCTTCAGTACAAGGATCCAAAAACATGTTATCATTTGAATATTTTAATTATAAAAAGCACAAGGGTTTTGTCCAATTTTCTCCAATTGTTTTATGTTCTATGTTTTTCCAAAAAAATTTAAGTTAAACAATAATTCTGAGATTAATTTCCCTTTAGTGTGTAGAAAGAGAGATAAACTTCTACGTATTTGATCATTTAACTTGATCCCCACTGATGGTTGACAAAAATAATGAGGTTCCTTTGTGAGAAAGCTTCCAATTAATGGGGCAGTTATTTTTGGCATTTCTCTGCTTTTCCATATTAAAACTATGTCTGCCATGTTTCCAGTGCTTTCTGGTTGTTGTGAAAGTAAAAAGGTTTTGAAGAAGTAATTTAACTTCACATGCAGTGGAACCACTGGACTAATGCAAAGGCCTGACCTGCTTTTTGACCGCTGTGTATTCTGGGTCATGCTGTACTCCACAGATGTTTTAATTCCTGGGAGTAATATCCCTTTAAGCCTGTGAAAGAGTTTTATTATTGCGCTATCTGCTGCTATATGGGACGGCTTGAAGCTGCGTGCTTGGGAGCAATGCATTATTAAAGTGGGGCATGCAGAGAAATCCAGAGCTGTACCCAAAGAAGGCAGCGGACTCAAAACTGGAGCGGGGCGAAGTGCAGCGTACTTAAAAAAAGAAGACGATCAGGAGTCGACTGGATACAGCTCGGCAAACTGTACGTTCACAGCAAGAGCTGTTTGGGTATTTCCTGGCTCTGGAAACATTCATGACAATTTGCGTTTCAAATTGTTCATGCGGAGCCGGAGATGGTGGACTGTTTGCCGAACTGTGTATATCTGTGGCTCAGGGGAGGGAGCGGGACGGGCGCTTCAGCAAGTCCTGTAAACTCTGGGTTTATTCGAGGGAACTGATGCACCATCAGTATGGACTGACGCAAGGAAGCTTTGAAGCAAACTGCTACTTCAACCAACAAAACATGAAAGTGCAACTGTGATGTTTTTGCTGGATTTGATGAGCATTTGCTTTTTGAAATTGGCAGCCTCGAAAGTTTCAAGCATGAATAAATGTCAATGAGGAAATTATTATTATTTTCCTTATTGCTGATATGTTGCTTCTTCTATTTCTTGAATTGTTCCTGGATCCAACAGCACCAATTTAGCTGTCATTCAGTAAACAAGTTTTAAACACACATCCAAGGAAAATATGTCATTCAGACATCTTTCTCCAGAAAATTCCATCAGAGAAAAATAAAAAAAATTATATTGTAACCATATTAACTCCTTGAAATTTTAATGAGGAGTTTTTACATGTTTTAAAAATGTGCATACAATAAGTGATTGCCCAGACAAGACGCCATAATTACTGCAAAGGGTAAATGTCTAACAAGAACATTCAGAAGCATCTCTGCTGTTCTGTTTCACTGAACATTATTTGGATTAAAGGATGCTTCATTTTCCAGGCATTAAAAAAAAAAGTGGTTAAAACCCATTCTGCTGAGGAACTTAACCCAGATAGTGTTGTAGTGTGAATGATTAAACATTCACCAAATATATATCATCAAAGTTTAAAGGAATCATAATTGATACAGTTGTGACCTTAAATGACAAACAGACATATTGCATTTGACATTGTGAGTTTTAGATGCTGTTATCCATCTTCGAGAATTTGGCTCCTTGTCCAGTACAGTAGAAGTGAATGACATTTTATTTGTGCTGAAATATTGTAGTTTTCAAAGTCAAAATCTTTCCAGAAACAATATGCTTATTCTTGAGAAGCCAGAGGACATTAACTGTTTTCATCGAAGCTGTGTAGACTGTGGATTAACCAAAATAACTTGGATGTTGTTTTTAGCTGTTAAATTTGCAAATATAATTTGGTTCTTTCATCCAAAATTCATTGAATGGGGCTGGAAGCAGAAATTACTGGGGCACACATCTCAAAACCTTCTTCATGGCTAGGTGCCTCTTTGGTTAAGGAGGAGACACTTTAAGATGTATGTTATCATCACCCACTCATCACATCTGCTGCGCTATTACCCTGACTCAGGTGTCCTACCCACGGAAAGGGCGTGGTGACATGAAAACACACCTGGACCGGCCGCTGGTGGTGAACCCACAGGACAACCGCAACAACAACACCAACAAGACGCAACCCGGTGAGCTGCCTCTGGACCAGGAGTACCGGTGCCAGGACATCGACCACTGCCGCCGTGCCGCCCACCACTATCACTACCACCACCATCACCGTCAGAAAGACAGCGCAGGGACGGGCCAGCTGATGGAGACGCGCATGGAGCACGGCCTCAGCTGCACGTCCCTGGGCAACGTCGAGGGTGGTGTGGAGGGCCAGCAGGGCGAGGAGAGGCACGGCCACCGCAGCCATCGTGGCCATCGGCACAGGAACAGGGAAGGCAGGGAGGCTCGCAGCGTTTCCCCCCACCACAGCGAGGCGGGCGAGGGGAACAACGAGCACAAGAGGTCCAGGCAGCACCGCAGGGCAGCCAGGGAGGGGGAGGAGGGCAGGAGACACCGATCCAGGGGGACAGAGGGAGACGGGGAGAAAGGCCAGGAAGGAGAGGGACGAAAGTCAAGACGACATCGCCATGGCAACCAGGAAAGAAGCAGAGGGCATCGCACCAGAAAGTGAGTGAAGGAAGGTTTTTTTTTTCTCCATGCAAATTACAATCTGATGAGCAGTATAGTTTCTATTTGTCTAAGAAATCAGGAAACCACCTGATACACTGGCTAGTAAATAAATGACCATTGCGGGGCTTCCTGGTAACTCAGTACAAATTGGTAGCACCTAAAGTTATGCAAGAATCAGACTCCACAAAATGTGTTTCTCTTCAGGTTGTCTCTGCACATTTTCTATGTCAGAATATGTGATCGTGGCTTCTTAAACTCCTGTAATGACTTAGCCAAAGACATGTCAAGCTCATTGTTGAGCCCCGGCCATTCTTGGCTTTGCATTCTGCATGACCTGCAAAGATCAGACAGGAAGGGCAGACTGTCCTGATGAGGAACGTCAACACTCATGGCATCCGAGCATCATAGATGTTGTCATCTAGAACAAAACAATTCTGACGTGCTGCTCCTCTTTTTGTCTGCTGCTTTGTCAAACCTCACATTATGTCCAATGCTCTGTTTTTGTTCCAGATGCCTTATGTGTTGCTTTAATAGTGTGAAGTCTGTTCTGTATGTGTTAGTACGAACAGCACTGGATACTGTGCACATCTTTTATGGTATTAGATCAGGTGTTTTTGGTTGATGTTCCTTCCATCACCTTTATTTGCTCATTCTTGTTTCATTTCTCCTTCTTTCTTCTTTGTCCTTTCCCTTTCTCCCCCCGTCCTTCATCAGGGAGCACCACAGCACCGGCCCCAGCCTCTCCACCGCACGACCCATACAGCAGTATAACGAGGACCTCGACAACTTCCGCAACAACAGCAAGCTGGCCAACGCCCACGAGCACCCTTACGCCCTCCCACCCGATCACCCCGACCATCCGGACCACGTCAACAACCTGCTGAACTGCCGTGACGCCGACACGCACACCCTGCTTCACAGCATGGACAGCCTGATCCTGACTAGCATGGCCAAACCCGAGTACACAACCATAGACATGCCCCCTGTCTACCCCTACCCATCGACCAACGCCATCCTGCAAGGTGAGCATCTCGGGGGCTCAGTCATGTGTAAATGAGGGTTTACTGTATTTACCCTCACTGACACATGACACATTACAGTCGTATAAACATGACTGTAAAGGTTTGTCACAAATCTCTTCACATTATGAAAGTAGAGATGAGGTCACCAGTGGTAAAATAAGTGTGGTAATATGGGTTTACTGACATAGTTTGATTCGTATTTCTCCAGTTTTGGTTGTAATGGCATAAATGAGTGGCATCCCAGTCCTTGTGGATAAACTCTATCGGTGGAACCATTGATTAACCAAATGTATTATCACAATGCAAGTCAGTAAGCTGAGTAGAAATTCTTCAGTAAATACAGCCTCTTAAATACTGAATAAACTGTACTGCAGACTTTACATACAGGATATTTCAGTAGACATATTTCATGTAATGTTTAAAAACAATGCAGCGAGGGCCAAGATATCCTGACATTTAGTGCCTTTTATAGGTCAAGCTCCAAAAACATTGGATACTACACAGTCCCTCCAGGTCATCGCAAACTTGTGAGCTTAATAATTAACATAAATCCAAGCAATTTCTGCAAGATTGCAGAAGATTGCAAATTTGGTAAATTCTAGTGATTTTTCCACAAAAGAATTCCTCAACAGAAGTTCTGTTAAAAGCATTACATTTATAATCAGCAAGGCTCTCTCCATCTCCTCCCACCATCAAAACAAACCACCTGGTAGCTAACCTGAACAACCGGAAAAAATTTAAGTTATCTTTGTCGTGGAATTATTGGCATGCCATTTTGAAAAGTTTTTTTTTTTTTTTACTGGCTAACAGATGTAAGTCCAGTCTCATTCAGCTCTGTTCCTTGAGACAATGCTGGCAGACATGTTTCATGTGTTTACTGTCTTGGTCGAGTGCAACTGGCCTCTTTCTGTCTGTCTGTCTATCAATTCTTCCTCCTCACCGTTTTCTTTCTCTGTTTTGCTCAGTGAACAAGAACGCCAACACCGACCAGAAGAAGAGCGAGGAGAAGAAGGAGGAGGAGGATGAGGGGGGAGATGAAGATGGCCCCAAACCCATGCCTCCTTATAGCTCCTGCTTCATCATGTCTACCACCAACCCGTGAGTATATATCTGTGCAATCAAACTCAAAACATTGTACTGTGTGCTTATGGTGGACATGGAAAGGTTTTTCTCCCCAGGAAAAGAAATGTTTAGTACGTTTTGTGTGCTTTTTTGTGTCAACATGTGCACGCGTCTGTTTGTTTGCACCAGGTTTCGGAAGTGCTGTCACTACATCCTGACTCTGAAGTATTTTGAGTTCAGCATCCTGTCTGTCATCGCTATGAGCAGCATCGCCCTCGCTGCTGAGGACCCTGTCTGGCCTGACTCACCACAAAACAATGTGAGACATTACTGTGTTTGTGTTTTTCTGTCTGCCTATTAATGTGCGTGCATCAATTACAAATAAAATAACTCTCAAGGATATAAAGACGAGCAAAAATTAGGACACTAATTATGACAAGTTCAGGAATAGGTTCAGGATTAGGCTTGGGTTTTAAATACAATTCTTAGATTAGGTGTGGTATCATGTTAGTGAAGGAGTTAATAATGGTGATACTGACAATGAGAAGTTAAAGCTGCTGATTGTACATTATGTAGTTGTATGCATAACTGCAGCTCTTATAGACCGTTTCAACGTATACGTTTAGTACTTCGAATATTTTTCATAACATAGCATCACACATGGTAAAAGTTGAAGTTTGTATGCATCATGATGGATAATAACTCAAAGTCAGCTGTTGTGTCTCAACCTCTGAGAAAACTTTGCAAGAATTGTTTTTAGAAAAGACTTCAACTTTCAACTGACGTCCCGAAAACAAACAACAACAGACCTTCATCAGCATAACATAAGAAGGTTTCCTCACTGGACATGATGCTTAGTCTACCCTCTGTTTTTTTAGCATGACATTCTTAATCCAATTAAGCTGCAGTGAGGATTTTTTTTTTTTTTTTTTTTAAACCTTTTCATCACTAATGGCCGCGACTGCTCATAATGACTGATTAGTAGTTCTTGTTCCAGACTAACTGGGAAATTTGTGAGTGACAGTCTGTGATCACAGACAGATATTTAGTAACTTGAAAACTGTATCTATCATTACATGAAATCAATGTAAAGAAAATATGGAGGATGTTTTTAAACCTGAAAATGATAATAAAGAAGGAACAGAGATTTTTAAAAGAAAATGGAAATAACCTGAAGTGACAAACATTGAAATTGCAGTTTATAAATAGAAAATGAAAATAGGATGAAGATGAGAGTTCGGATTAGGCTCTGGTTGGTGTCTGATTGTTTGTCTTTTTCTGTCCTTGCTAATCTCTCCTGCTGTGTTTCTCTGGTCTTTGCTTCACTCTGTGCTTCACTATCTCATGGTGTTGTGTTGTTCTGCAGGTGCTGCGTTATTTTGACTACGTTTTCACAGGCGTCTTCACATTTGAAATGTTGATCAAGGTAACAAAGTATCGCTGTGTGAGTGTGTGAGTGTATGTGAATGTTTGTATTGACCGTATGATGCATGTTTTGTGTATGTGTTTGTCTTTGTGCAAAGTTCTGTGTCTGTTAATGTCAGTGTGTTTGCGAGTGTGTATGTGTATTTTTGCTTCTTGTCTGTGCCCCTGTAAGTGCACTGACGTGTGTGTGTGTGTGTGTGTGTGTGTGTGTGTGTGTGTGTGTGTGTGTGTGTGTGTGTGTAACTATATGTGGATCTACGTGTGTGTTGTACTGACCGTGCTCCGTGTCTTCCAGATGGTGGTGCTGGGCTTGTTTCTCCACCAGGGCTCCTACTTCCGCGACTTGTGGAACATTCTGGACTTTATAGTGGTTAGTGGTGCTCTGGTGGCCTTCGCCTTCACGTAAGTCCCCTTCCCTCCTCCCCCCTCCATCCTCCTCTTCATCATCTTCACCACACACACATATTTCCCCATCCACAGAAAGACCCTCGTTGCTCAGCCTTGTACGTCCGATACACCAGGCAAAGCTGATCTCTCCCTCCTATTGTCAGAAATCACCACCTCCTGTTGTTGCCTTTCTACTGTTTACTCTTGATATCCTCCTCTCACTCTGTCCTTGTTTATCCTTCAGTCTGTATTTTCTCTCTCCATCCTTTATGTCTTCAAACCTTCCCTTTTTCTTATAATTATCTCCCTTATCCCCTCGTTCTTCTGTCGTCTTTCTTTACTACTCTAATCTTCCCTTCTTTGTTGACTCTGTCTTTCTCCTGTATTCACTCTCAAACCTTCCTTCCTTTAGTCTGATCACTGTTTCTTTCCCTCCTCGTCCTGCAGTCGGTCTCATTTTCATCTCTATTTCCTCATTGCTCGTCATCCCATACGACATCATTCCAGCAGGTCTTTCTCTACGTTTCATCGCCACCTTCATCTGGACAACCTTACCTACCTTAACAACCTTATCCTAAACTAAGATCTCTTACCTACACTCTAAAAAACAAAAGCGGCCTCGTTTTTCATTGTTCATTTTCTAATACTGCAATCTTTAAGGATCCTGTGGAATCCATTTGAAAAGATAACTTCCCCAAAAGTCTACTTTATCGGAAAGTTCTTCTGTAGTGAGGAACCCTCGGACTACATGTTAAATTAGTTTTTAGAGTGTAGTTACACTAACCCAACCCATCCTCCACGAACCTCAAACCTTGCCTGAAACAGTCACCCCAACAACTATCAACTCTCATCCCCCTCAACTGTCTGATCTAATCAACTGTAAAGCACCACCTGCTCCTTATCGACATTTTCTCCTCCCAATCTTCCTTGCTCCCATTCCCTTGTTTCCCCTTACCAATCCATGCCGCTCTGATATTTCCACCAACCAGGCCGTGAGTCATCCCTTCCTCTTTTCTTGCATCTAAAGCCCTGACTTTGCCCCCCCCACACACACACTCCCCTGCCTCCACCACCCCACCCCCCACCTCCCTCCCACCGCACACACACACACCCCACACCCCACCCCAAACCCTTGCCGACTAGCACACACCCCCAGTTCCTCCACAGCCTTGGACCCTGCTGATGCCTTCTCCTCCGACCAGATACCTTTCAACTTCCTCTCTCATGGCAGCTCCTCCTCCTCTCTATCCTTACATTTTGTGCGTCTCCCTGTTTTCCCAATCTCACCCTCCCTCTTACACTCTTTTTATTCCTAACATACAGCAGAGAGAGTAACCAAAAAAGGGCGTATTGAAATGCTTTCAGTGCTCCCAATTGACCTCCACAAACCAAAGCATAAATTGGTCTCTTGTCTCAATGATGATGAATGGCATACAGTACAACCAAAAGAAGAGACAAAACCACTCAAAACCACAGTAGCTAACGTTGTGGTGGTGCTTCAGTAAGAGTCAACAGGATTCATCCTCTGGGTATATATTCACACATCAATACAAGATCCTAGATTACACAGCTATGAATCAAATTATAGAAATTTTCACAAATTCACATTGAAGTAGAGATTTCCATCTTGTTTTTTTCATGGTTAAAACTATGAGCAGAAGTAAATTTGAACATCTGTTTGACAAAAGAACGCAGGAATTTCAGATATTTAAGAAAATTTCAAGACCACATCTGTTGGTGCTCAGCCTACTGACATGTGAATTTATTGGACAATGTTACACGATGGTAGCACCATCAAGAACTTGAACAATGTTTATGGAAGGGTGAAGCAGAACCTGAAAAAGTAAAAAAAAAAAAAAAGTTATGCAAAGTTGCTCCTCTCAGTCTACATCAGGACAGAACATTCTTGCTTTGAAATAGCTTGCTGTATGTTAGAAACAGGTGTCAGCCATTACTCCCTGATTTCCAACCACCAACCCCAGCTTCCACCCGTAGCTGAGCATCACCCCTACAGTCCGTAACTGATCCTTCTCCTAGTTCCACCAAACACACCTTTCAACCTCCCACTCTCCAACAGCCATTAAAGCCAACATCCTGCCTCCTACCCAACCACACCTCCGCCTCCTCATTCCTCCCCATCCTCCTGGCTGGAGGTCTCGATCGGTCAGTCCGTGGGGGTGAGGGCGCCCCAGACACCTTTAACCCTTTAAGTGCCCAGGCTATCCATCCGCCACAGGGAGGAACATCGGCAGGACTCATCACCTCTCGCCCTACCCCACTCCCCCTTTTACCTTTTTTTCTACCAGCACAATCACAAACACACACACACACACACACACACACACACACACACACACACACACACACACACACACACACACACACACGTACTCACCCGCCGCTCTGACCATGTTAACGAATCTGGAGGCACAGGTATTTAACTCTCCTTCCTCTGCACGACCCGGGGAAGTCTGGGGGAGGGAAAGAGGGAGGCATGCTGGGGCAGGGTGTGGTGAGTGGAATGATTTGTTATTATACTGAGGCAGCATACAGATGAATACATATGAATTAAATATGTATGATAGATGCACCTGAGAGGGACTGACTGTGTGGTTGTGTTTGATAAAAAAAAAAAAAAAAGAGTGGAGGAGTGAGGGAGAAAGAAGAGCTTGTTTGTGCATCCTCCTCAGCTCTGTGGATGACCAGTGCATGTCTTCCCCTGGTGGCTGCATGAGACCCGACCAGAACCCGTGATGCATTAGGCGGCATCACTCAGAACTACGTTAATGATGTTCAGAGTCGGTTCCAGACAAAGAACGGGCTGCAGTTAAAAATGTTCTGTGACTTTTAGCTAATAGCTACTGTCAAGGAGTGTTCAGGTCGAATGCAAAGTAAAAAGGCAACATCAGTGCATGAAAAGTGAATTGAAATACATGAGTGACACAATGAGTTCCTTCAAGCGGCATGAACTGAGGTCAAGATGTGAACGTTGGAATTGTTTTGGTGCTTTTCCAAAATGTTGTTATTGACAACAAATTTTATGAAAAGACCAAAAGTATTAATGTGTTAGTCTGTCTCTTAATACTTTCTGACAATCTTACCCTCAATCCTGAGCCCATTTGTTTCTATTGAAGATGTTACTCTTTAATAATGTGTAACAGATGCATAGTTTGATCCCTCAAAAAAGCGAAGTAGTCTTCTCTAACAAGCAGTGAACTACTTTTCTCCAGCAGAAATGAATATTGCATTTGTTTTGGGACTATTTTTTCAACACAAATTAATCCACCTTTGTTGTGGCAGTCAGATTTTACAGCAGTAGGGTGGTAAATATTAGCCTGCGTGAATATTTGGTTCTAGGCATGCTCCATAGAGAACTGTTTACAGCAATTGCATCCTTCTGGGTGTGGAGCTCAGCTTAATTTTGAGAACGATTGGAGCAGCTTTAACCAATCGATATAAACCGAGACTCTACTACTGCTGCAGCTACAAATAACGCTGTCCTTCAGCATCATCTTACTTACCCACCGACCCACCATCACTGATTGGTGCACCCTTCAGAGTGGCTGAAAGAACGTGAACGCAAGCCATGTTTCCACACTAGAAGTCTGAGCCAGGCTAGGTACATGTATATATTCTCAACATTAACTACAGGCCTGGGGATCTGGGGTTTGTGGTACATTCTCAGATCAGTCAGAGGACTGTATTGCCAGTTTGGTAACATCTTTACAGAAATACGATGCCCACCTCTGCTGCTTGTTATTGATCAGCCCAAGGCAACCCTTTTTGTAATTTGTTTCATTTGCAGTGTTAAACATATTGGCTTAATCCCCAGGCCACTTGATATCATATCCTCCGTGTCCTGAGAAGTTCACTCTTGCCAGTTCCCTCTAAATCACAGGTGTGATGCTGCCGGAGCACAACAGAAGAACAGTCTGCCACTTTTTTGAGGAAATAACATATTCAGTTTCTTTATATTTTTAAGTGATTGAAGATTTAATCATCTTTAAAGCATTGTTATACAAGACGGACAAAAACAAAGCAAATGAAATGGTCAAAGTTGTTTGGTATTTATTGTGTATTGATTGATTCATCATTTCAATTCAAAGCCTTGTTTGGATCCGCTTCATTTGCCCTATTAAAGTTATTGCATTATGCGTTAATACAAACTCAACACTTCCTGTATCTGTTTCAGTTTAAAAGCTCCCAAGCGTTTCAATTGAACCCTTCAATTTTTAACAGGGCTTCTATTGTGAAACATTTCCAGGAACCTTTTGTGGCTGAAATCAGAAAATAACACTGAGATAAGTAATCAAAAAAATGAAGTTAAAAGCAGCATGATTATATTGTTGACTTTATTGAATTAATAGAATGGGAATTAACATTATTGACTATTGTATCTTCGCACTGTAGGAACTGTGGTTACACAACTTTACTGTTTGCGTGTCACAGGTGCACTCTAGTACTTCACTTCAACAAATATTGTTGCACTACAACTCCTGCCCTTCAACACATATGGACAACAAGAGGGAGAGGTCACTTCATACCACAGAAAGTGATACTTTGCATTCAATCTGAACACACAGGGTTTCTGTTCATAGCAGTTCAACTTTAAAGTCCTGTACTGAATGGCATTGACAGAATGCATTCACACTGCCAGAAACTCAAAATGTCAGCCATTGTTAATTATTGATTACTTGTGTTGTCAATCATCAGAAAACCTGTCTTCAGCTCAAACATGTGCAACCATTAGTGTACAGTATATTATTAGTGCATTCAAGCCCACACCATGTATCGGACCATGAAAGAGCAATGTGGTTGCGAACTGTCTGAATGCTGAATACAATTGATTCATTTGAAGAGCAAACAGGTTGGGGAAGGTGCACATACAAGAGTTTGACAGACCAGGATACAGGAGACAGGTGGCATGAATTTAAAGCAATATAGTACTTTGGTTTAACTTTTAAATGTAAAGTCTGGGAAAACTACAAATACTATACATATCAGATTTACTTTAAAACAAATTTTATTCTGAATTAATGGCCATACTTTTGGACTAATAATGAGAAAACAAGAAGAAATTAAAACTATCTCTCATTTAAAATATCACAAATACTTTACCCTATGCTTTGATTTAAGCATATAGTTTCCATATATACAGCAATAGATATTTGAGGTTTTACTTAGTTTTGAAATGGAAAGCACCAAAGCAGCACCACACACTCCAGAGAGAGAGAGAGATGATAATGTTGGACTGATCATGATGTCAAACACAAAAAATACGCAGTCAAAGGTGACAATGTTTCAACAAAGTGAAGTATCACTTCAGTACGAAAGACAACCAGCAAGATAGAATTAATGAAATTATGCCATCTGGCTGAATCACTCCACTGCTGCACTCTGCACAGCATGACATGCTTCCTCCTCTCCTCCGCTGGTCCTGTTCCCTTCTTCTCCCACCTTTGCGGTTCTCTCCTCATCTCCCCCGCCCTTTCACTTCTTTAACCACCCTTTCCTTTCATTTTTAGGATGCTCTCACACCCCCCCACACTCGCCTCCTTTCTCCACGTTCTTTCCCTTTTCGCTCTCTCCTCTTTTGCCTCCCCAATCCCACCATCTGCACCAGGGCTGAGCTCCAGTACAGTTTTGAAGGCTTCACACAAACACCTATGAAATTCCACGCATGACATTATTTAAAAGCAGGTAGATCATAGAACCATTGTACAGGGGAGTTTTAGCATGGTCACAGTACAATGGCTTCATATTTTAATGGGTGTTAAAAACAACAATTACGCTTCTGGCTTCTTCATTCTCCGAACAGACGCTGAGTGACACAGTGTCATGACTGGCAACTGCATGCAGTCGCAGTGGTCTGTGAGAATGTCTTACTTGTGTGTATGGGACAATACACACAAGTCCTGGTTTCTTGAGTTTCCACTCATGGCCGATGTCCTGAGTGTATGCCTATGTGCTTTAACATGTCAAGAAAACCCGGAACCGGCCACTTGTGTAGATTTTTATGCCTTTCTCTTCCCCTGCGTAGATGTGCATGCAAAAGAGCTTTGATAAAATCCCACTAGATGATTGCAGATCTAATGAGGGCAATTTGTGCTGTAGGCCTGGTCTAATTGATCATTATGGTGTGATAAGATAAGAATCGGTGTAAATGGATGCAGCAATTGAGTTTCCTCTTCGCACCGTGAAGGTAATTCTTCATAGAAGTGGTAGCACAGCACGCCACGGCCAAAGACAGCCAGGAGGGAGGGAAGGTTTGCTCATCCAGAGTCTCAGCGAGGGGCCACACTCACAGGAGTGCTCATAATATACTGTAGATATATATACTGCATGTTGTAATGCAGGGAGAAGGAATGCGTTTTATTTTCTACTGGATGATATTGTATATTATATGCACTTTTAAATTACATTTAAACATATTATACTTTATATTATAAAGTGGCCTATATTAAGAGTTACCTGATTACTTAAGAAATGCTATTAAATGTCACTGATAACTTTCTATGCATATCAAACACCTCATGCCTGCACTGTAAGTGGTAGATGTGACAGAATGTCTCTACAGTATGTAAAGCCATAAATATGTCAACTAATGTCTGCAGTGCATAAGTTCAAAATAGACCAAATTTAGACCAGTGTAAAAATAGATAACATTAACATACATCATAATCCACCAAGATAATAATCATGAATTTGATTACATTATATCATAATGGTATGGAGCCAGGTGGAAGGATATTTGGAGGAGTTAAATTTATCATTCAGAATATGTGTTAATTAGCCCGATGACATTAATCGCATGCAGCTAACACTATTTCACACTGCCCCAATCCAATGGGATTTACTCATGCTGACATTTTAGAAGTTATGAAGTGAAACATAGCAATGACAAAATGTCAAATTCAAAGTGTTTGTAAAATATTTACAGACACTGACGTCTTGAATTGATTCATTAACTCTCTTTGAACTGATCGTTGTGGTTACATGTATGTAGGTCAGATAGAATCACTGGATTCATATAATCACCCTTTGTCAGCTTATTTAAACCATAAAAAAACATTGGCTGTTGACAATCTGCCTGACATTATAGGGATGAGCACGTGATTTCATTAAGTGACCAATTGGTTGCTGCTGTATTTGCGCTTTGACAACTCCCTGGTCGTATAAAGCCAATAAAATCGTAATCAGTGCAGGCAGAAATTAAAGTTTGGAGAGAGAAATGTAATGTTTTCGCAGGATGTTAAATAATTAAATACTCTTAGGAGCTACAATTATATAGTTATCTAATAACAAATGTAGCAGACAGGTATTTCCACATCAGATTCAGTCGTCATAGAGACAGGAGATGGGAGTGGGAGGGTGAGGTGGAATGAGCAGGAGTGATGAGTGTGTGTGTTGATGGGTGGGGGTGGGGGCGGGGGTGGGGGGAGGGGTATTTCTAATCAGGTATGCCCATCTTGCTGTCCTTCCTTCTTTGTCTGTCTCTCATATGGATGTATTTTTTCCTGTTTCTACCAAACCCCCTTTCTCTTGTCTTGTGTCTGTCTTTGTCGGTCTCTCTCTATCGATGTTGTGTGTCTCTGTGTGTCTGTCTTTCGATGTGTTTTTCCTCTCCTCCCTTCTTTCCCTCCTCCTCTTCCTTCTGTCTCTATCTCTGTATTTCTCTCTGTCGCTGTCACTGACTCTCGCTGTCTCCACCTTCGGTGAAACTCGACAGGAGCACCACCCGGTAAAGTTCTTCCTCTGTCCTCCTCCATTCTGTCCCCTGCTCTCCACCACCGGATCAAATTGGCTTCTCTCTCTTTCTTTCTTTGTTCTTCTTAACATTCGTACTCATTCTCGCCGTATCGTTTTCTCCTCCATCTTCGTACAGACCACAGGAAACCCTCTAAACACCTCAGTAGGTTTCATTTAAAGGGTTTGTTGCCCACGTTTTTATTGGAATCAGTCTAATTCCACGTTTAATTAGTTGAAATTTCCGTGACAAATAATTTTTTCCGAAAATTAGCATCAAAGTGATGCTCCACCCACAGTCCATCTTTTAGTAATTAACAGTCATACCCTGGAGGCTTGAAAGGAGGCTCTAAAACTTTTTTCTTTTGTCCTTCACGGAGGTTAAGGATGTGATCAGCTTAAATTTAAACCCTATTTCATAAAATTATGTTTCTATGGCACTATACTGACCAGATTCCATCTTGTATTAACTGAATTGAGAAATGCTGTTTAGTCCTAAATATTATGTTCCCTGATGACATATTTTTTTCGATTAAATTTTCCAATGCAATAGTGGTAATAACTACAGCATTATTCAACATTTGTATAGTCCTGTTACGACAATCAGGCCATATTGTTAAAGTCAGAGAAAGGTTGTGGTTTGCTTTTATAAAAAAAAAATGTTTGAGACACAACTAGTATATTTACATGTTTGTAAAACAACAAAATTTAACCAAAGTGCTTTTCTTGCCTAAACTGAACCACAGTTTAAGGTTAGTCCCTGGTGAGAGTCATGTCTGCCACATACCAAACGCACCTCACCAACAATCTGGCAGAGCATTCATCTACTACAGTGTTGCCTTTGAACCTAACTGCAAACAATTATGTGCTACCCAAATATTGCTGGGAAAACAATTTAGTTTGATAGAAACTTTTACTTTTTCATAATTTCTAGGAGCCTTAAATTCATATGGTTGAAAGGAATAGAAAAATACCAATGCTTCTATCCTTTTTGCATCCGGAACCTCATGCAAAATGCAGATAAACTTCTGAGCAAGTGCACACTGTGTTTTTCACAAATTGGCGTGCGTGCCTCTTGCTCATCCACTGGTCAGGGAAAGTGGTTGTCTTGAGTCTGGTGTTCTGTTCTGACCAAAAATAGTGCTGCAATGAAGAAAAAAAAAAAAAAAAAAAAACAGTAACTCCATCAGTGTGAGTGTGTTGCTACATGAGGGTGAAGCACAACCTCACATTACTGCAGATGAAAATGAGCTTTTTGGCTGAATCACGCACATGTGATAAATAAAAATAAATATACTGACTAATATACATGAGCACTGAGACATTTTGCTATATTTTGGTGCAACAGTGCTATATGAGAATAAAACAGAAGGAATTATGGAGCAGTTTACTGCAGGAGTATTTACAGAAGTTGTTGCTGAAGCTTCTACTGTAGAAGTTAATCCAAGCATTCAACAACTGCTGTGCTTCATGAAGAACAAAATTATATTTTACAGCCACCTTTTAACCTTGTGATAGTTTGGGATTTTAATTCTCAAAACACAGATTTTGGGTGGAGCACCACATTCATTTACTCTTCAAGGAACACCTCACTTCAGTCAAACATACTATTAGTAGGCGTGACAGAAACACTCAATCTAGTCATTTGCCAACCACGAGACTCAAAGAACTGTTGCCCTTATGATTATTCTAGTGTGTGTGTGTGTGTGTGTGTGTGTGTGTGTGTGTGTGTGTGTGTGTGTGTGTGTGTGTGTGTGTGTGTGTGTGAGATCGTGTGCGTGTGTGTGTATGCACAGGGATGTTGTTAATTCCTAACACCTATGGCCTCACCAGGCTTTACTCTAATACTCTAAAGCTGCTCTGATAGAGAGACCTCCGTCCTCCTCAACTTCAAAGGAGGAATACCTATTGATTATCGATTGAGTCTCGCACCCCCCCCACCCATCCCCTCCCCACACACACACACACACACACACACACACACATGCGCGCAGACACGTAGGACTGTCAAAGCGTCGACTCAATCAATCAGCGGTGAATTGAATTGTCTCACGTTTTCTGTCACAGGAACTGAGTTCATAGTTAAAGAGCGAGCCTTGATGGACGACCTCTCTTCTCCTCAGGCTTGGCAGGCGTCCAGCTGCCTCCTGCCTTGTTTTTGGGTTTTTTCAAAATGGCCCATCCACTTACTGTAAAGATCAACTCGGCTATTTACTCCCCTGACACCCTAATTTTTCCTCACTGATATTGCTATATGGGCATACAAATCATGAGCTAAATGCTCAGTTTTGTGCGTCAGGGAGGAACTTTAAAAGGAGCTTTAAGACACACAACATTTGTGCTTTGGCCCTAAATAACTTTCTCCGGTCGCTCTCACGGCTCGTTTGACACTATTGGTGTGTGTTTGTGTTATGACATGTGATGCCGTGCTCTGTGAGCGACATCACGTGTCCAGTGAGTCTCGCATAGCCTCCGTTTACGTCTCTTTTGTTCAAGCTGCCATCCTGATCGAAGAGAGATCAAAAATGCTATTTCAGAAATCTGGATTTTAATTATAGGAAGCTATGTGAAACATACCAGAATCAGTCCATTAAGTGTAAAGTAATTCAGGATTATAATCAAAAATAATCCCAGCCATGTTAAACTTAAAGCTCACACTTCATGTTTCCACACCTAAAACGTCCCATTTCCTCCGAAGAACTGCACAGCGTATCACTGAAAAAGAAAGAAAGAGGTTTGGCTGGGCACTCTGCCGGGAGATGCCTGTCGATATGGAATGAGTGAATGTCTTTTGTATGATGGTAAAGACTATAATGAATGATGATGATGATGCTTCTTGATGTCCATGAAACCAAATGGTCAGACAGCTGATGGTGTTCTCTCCCGCCGGTTTCATGTTTGACGCACAACTTCAAAGTTTCTTTTTTCTGCAGAAGAAGAGACTGTTCACATAAATGCAATGTACCGTTGAAACAGATGTCATATCATATTATGTTTAAGACCAATCAGACTGAGGACATATCCCTCACCCCACTTCACCCCCTTTTTAAAATATGATTGTTGAAAAACAGCAAACGGGTTTGGTAAGAGCCCTTTGCGATTGCTTTATCTTTTTGTTCCTCCACTCTGCTCTCTAATCTTTCTTCGGCACTGCTTTTGTTCCATGGCTGAACTCTAGGGGGAGCAGCAAAGGCAAAGACATCAGTACAATCAAATCACTTCGGGTGTTGAGGGTGCTGCGTCCTCTCAAGACCATCAAACGTCTCCCCAAGTTAAAGGTAGAGCTCAGCAGGTCTGCTTGTTCATCTCAGTTCAAGTTTAGCTGTCTAGAATAAAGTGGCAGAGAAGTGAAGCCTTGTTTTGCAAGTGTTTGGACGATACAATCGGTGTGTCCTTTGCTGTTCTTAGTGTATCACTATTCATTGAATTTCTTAAAAGATGTAGCCCCTAAAGTGGGTCACATGCTCTGTTTTATTTCCTGTGCTTAACACTATACGTCCAAAAGTAACTGACGAAGCCGGAAAAATGTGGCAACACTGCTGACAATAGATCCAACAGAGCAACAAACACCAGCAGTTAGATGAGGTTACATTGAGATACATACAAACCTTGAGGTTAGCTGAATTGATCGAGAAGAGAAAACAAAGACAAGCTCTAAAATTATTACCCAAACTGTCCTTGTAGTCCCTAATTGGAATAGTTCTTAAAACCTCCACCTGAGACATGATCCTTTGTCTGGAGGTTTTTTTTGACCACATTATCAGCTGAAGGAGGATAAAGTGGCCTAACTCAAAGTCTCAAAGTGATTTTACTTGTGTTTGTGGTACCCAGAGTGGTGGATTTGCCCTTTAAAGGTGCAACATGTCCATGTGTGTTCCTGTGTACTGGTTAATTAGTGTTAATAATGTGTCTATCTGTGCTTTGCAGGCTGTCTTTGACTGTGTGGTCAACTCTCTAAAGAATGTGCTCAACATCTTGATTGTCTACATGCTCTTCATGTTCATCTTCGCCGTTGTAGCCGTGCAACTCTTCAAGGGTCGCTTCTTCTACTGCACAGACGAATCCAAAGAGTTTGAGCGCGACTGCAGGTTTGTTTGATTGTCAGTTTTTCGTGGTACAAATAGTACAGTGTGCTCCTCTCATACTGTACAATTACCACCAAAGCATTTACTGCCAATCATGCACAGTGATTTATTTATTTTTTAACTCAGAAAATGTACAGTAGTTCCTTAGTCAGTTGAGTCTACGTCATGCAGATGCTGCCACCTAGAGGAGTTTGCTGGGAATTTTCATACATAATATTGTTCAATGAGGAACAGTCACTCTGGACCAACCCGAACTTCTTTTAACATCAACTGAATGCAAAAATACAAATGTTCTTTAAAGTGTATGGTAGCAGTGATGATTTTCTGCACCATTTCCATGCGTGTTTCTATGTCGGATCTTTATCCTGTGTTGTCCTTATAAAACCTGTGTGTGTATGTGTTTGTTTTTTTCCCTTCAGGGGCGAGTACTTAGTTTATGATAGGGATGAGGTTAAAGCTCAGAAGCGGGAGTGGAAGAAGTACGATTTTCACTACGACAACGTGGCTTGGGCCTTGCTCACCCTCTTCACTGTATCCACTGGAGAGGGGTGGCCACAGTGAGTGGATTGCGCACACACACACACATTCACTCAAACAGGCTTCTAAAGTAGTCAAAAATCCAGCTGGAGAACCTACTTAGAAATTGTTATCACTGTGGTTACGAAAATATGTGTAACTCATTTTTTTTTTTTTATGATAAGACCTGGACAATGATGAAGGTGGTTGCAGTGTAGTATCTAACAAAACAATCCAGAATGAATGAATATATATGAAACTACACCTTTTGGATTACTATAGTGCAGTGGTGTATTTACTTTACAGTTGTAGGTGTTATTTCAGTATTTTTTCACTTTGGTACCATTGTTTGAAAACAATCCCATTATATTATGTCAAAATAAGGGAATATATTGCTGATATTGATGGAAGTTCAGTTAATTCAGTATTATTTGATAATAGCACAAAGAGGAGGACATGTAACACCAAAAATATGAGTACAAGTAAATCACAGTATTGTCTTCGTAACCGAAAATTCAGATAAATGAATTCATACATTCTCGTGTTTTATTTTATTTTAATAAACTTTTTGTTCTGTTTCATTTTGCAGAGTGTTAAAACACTCAGTGGACTCCACCTATGAGAATCAGGGCCCGAGCCCAGGTTACAGGATGGAAATGTCCATCTTTTACGTGGTGTACTTCGTTGTCTTCCCCTTCTTCTTCGTAAACATCTTTGTGGCTCTCATCATCATCACCTTCCAGGAACAGGGGGATAAGATGATGGAGGATTATAGCTTAGAAAAGAATGAGGTGAGGAGAGATTTGAAAGGCTCTGTGAATTG
Organism: Embiotoca jacksoni; assembly: GCF_022577435.1. Taxonomy (NCBI): domain Eukaryota; kingdom Metazoa; phylum Chordata; class Actinopteri; family Embiotocidae; genus Embiotoca; species Embiotoca jacksoni. The sequence goes on along the minus strand of NW_027185392.1, from coordinate 21,037,726 downwards.
TTTTAATTCAAGTGACTTTATTTTTCAAGCCTCTTAAACGAGTTCAAATTAATAAAACTGTAACACTCTTCTCTTCTCCTCCTCCAGAGAGCTTGTATAGATTTTGCCATTAACGCCAGGCCTCTGACTCGCCACATGCCGAAGAACAAGTTGAGCTTCCAATATCGCATGTGGCAGTTTGTGGTGTCTCCGCCTTTCGAGTACAGCATCATGGCTCTGATCGCGCTCAACACCATCGTCCTCATGATGAAGGTATCAGTCAGACTCTCAGTGTGTTTCCACTCATTGCATATTGTACCAACACAAAGGTGTTCCAGTTTAAGTGTAATGACAGGGAAAACATAACATGTTGTCATGGTAATACTCCTGATTATTAATGGAGATCGTTTGCTCAAATCCTTTGACAAAACCAAATTACTGCATTACAAAAGGCACTTAAATGTGTCCCTGCATATTGCAATATTTTTGTAGTTGTGTAGTTCCTCTCAGCTCAACATTTTAGCACCTTTCAGCTCATTGTTTTGGTTTGATGGCCCACAAACTCAATCTTATCAAGCCTTCACAGAAATTACAAGATTACAAATACCAAATGTGGTACAGAAGGAATGTTGTGTTTGACTTGCTTTTATGACAAATGCATCACCTGTTTTGTTCTCTGTTGAACATCAGTTTTCCTTCACGAGGTGTCAGGATGGATTCCTTTATTACTTTGTCTTCAGTCCTGGGAGAAAGCATTTGTCTTCTGTACTAAAAGATAAAACTCAGTACTGTAATGATATGAGGTCCTCCTCATAAATGAAACAGTCTGTCTGCCGTAGGGACAAAGTTTCCCAAAACTATTCACTTTTCTCATTCCTCTTCTGTCATGATTTCGTGTGTCTGCAGTTCAACGGTGCGTCAGAAACCTACGACAACGTCCTGAAGAATCTCAACATCGTGTTTACCACCTTCTTCTTCATGGAATCAGTCCTGAAGGTCATTGCCTTTGGCCCTCTGGTAAGACTTTAAAAAAATGCAAACATAAAGCACTTACACAACCACAAACACGCATATTCCTTATCTAGGTTGACCCAGTGTGTGGGCTCCGGTGTTTCATTCTATTATTCATTTATAAAGCAGGTTATTTCGGTTAGACAGATCTAGAGCATGTTCTTCCTGTCCCTGAAAAACCCAGAGCGCACCGTGTTGCACAGCAGTCACGCTATCAGCCTCCTTTCACCCTGTCTCCACGGTAACAACAGCACCAATTCTCCCGGGTGTGTCCCTTACAGCTGCCGGGCTTCAGCTCTGGAAGGATGCGTCTGTCTACCTTTGACGTGTCTTTAACGTTCTTATTGAGCTTCTTTCCCTTTTCTCTCTCTCAACAGAATTTCTTCAGAGACGCCTGGAACATTTTTGATTTTGTCTCCGTCCTTGGAAGCATCACTGACATATTAGTGACAGAACTTGGGGTAAGTGCTGGGGAGTGTTTGGACCAATTGGTTTGTTGCAGGTGAACACTGGTTGATTTATGAAGAGAAACTGGTTCAGTGGACTCAAAGGAAAAAATGTCAAATCTCTTCTTTTGATATCTTAGTTTTATTTTAGTTTCTTTTGTATCTTCTCATGAATATTCTTTTCTAAGTAATTCAGAGGAACCACCCACAGTAGTTGTTGTAAATGAGATCACTCTTCCATTGGAGTCCAGAAGGGACTTTCTTTTTAGCTCACAATCATCAAAATGCTGCAATAACCATTGAAATGTCCTTTTGAAAACAAAAACAAGCAGAACTTTCACACAGAATCATGATTTGTATATTACCTATTTGTTCATGAGTTAGAGAGCCATGAAATAGCCATTGGTTTAATTTCACAAGCAAAGGTTGTGTAATGCTGAGGTTCAAGCAAGAATAGAAACTGTTCATAACAATCATACAATCACAGATTGCATCAATATAGCTTATTGTGCTCTAAACGATCAAGTAAGGTGCCAAAATGGGTAAATATTCATTTTGGACTACATTAAATCAGTTACACTCAAAAACGAATGTCCATCACACCATGTAAACACCAAACAAAGGTGGGACTGAAAGAAAAGACTGTGGGGGGGAAACAGTGTGGTTCTCTCCCAAGGTAAAAAAAAAAAAAAATCAATTTTCTGCAAACAGTAAGCTCACAGCGTCAAGCTCACAGAGTCTGGGAAGTCACTGCTTCTGGCCAAGAAATAATCCAGGATGTGTCGTTTTTACACTTTGGCTTAAATTTACAGGATATATTGTGGTAATTAGTGAGCTGGTAGGTGGATGTCAAATGTCTAAAATCTTACTTTGTCCACATTCAACATTCCAGCCAATGAAACAGACTTGTGTAGTCTGATGTTTCCAGTTAAATTTAAACCAGATTTGTCCTTTATCCTGCTGTCGTTTGGGAAAGAAACTCATGTTTATCTCACTGTTACATGTGATGTTGTTGTTGTTGTTGCTTCTATGTCTAACCACGTGTCTATATTGTGTACATATTGACTTAATATAACTATGCTTATAAGACATCATGTTTGTGGAATTCACTATTTCAGCCTCTCTTTGTTGTCCAACTATTTTTTTTTAACTTTACACCAAACAGCAATAAGAATTCTGCATCAAGGTTTGGGTTGTGAAACTCCTCTTTCTCTCACTGAAGACTTCCTCTCAGTCGTACCGACTAGACTAGCAGTAGCTGTGCTAAGTGCTGCAATGTAACTGTGTTTTCAGATGATTAAAGTCACCCTCTGGCCATGTTGGACGTGTTAAATTTACATGTCTGCTGACATTAATTGACACCCGAGCGGCTTCCAACAGTCAACTGATTGTTTCAGACATCTGATTGATTTTAAGTCAGGTTGGTGTCCGGTTGTAGCAGCTGAGTTGCTGGTTAAGTAAATCTGATCTTTCCATTAGCTTCCTCCTCAACTAAACACGAGTGTAAGGGTTGACTAACGACATGGTGACATGATGTATCTGTATCTTTTTGTCCGCTGAAGAAAGTAAGAGAAAAATTTCAGCTGTCAGTTATCCCAGAGATTCCCATTCATTTTCAATTTAAGGACCAAAATCTAAATTAAACCAGGGTTTATTTAGTTTAGTTACACTTTATCATGAGTAAAAAATGTTAAACATTGTTTCATTCTTTCACATGCTGTTTTACCTTCAAAGTAATTTGCTTTGAAAAATGAAATCGCCACCATGTGTTTTGTAAAGGAGCTGGCACTAAAGAGAGGCTGAACGTTCTGTATCGAGAATGAACTGTTGTTTCTGGCTTGAAAGTTTTTGACTTTTCGATGACACCCATAATGATTCCGTCTTCCTCTTCTATCTCTTTACATGCTTTCTTTAAACCTCTCTACTTTGTTGGCGCCCTTCGCCCCTCCCACTCCCTCCTCCTCTGATAAAAATCCATCCAATCAAAATGCACTATGAAATCCTTCATCGTGTTCTCCATCCGTGCTGCGCCATGACATGTGGTGGTGGTGCTATGATGATGATGATGATGATGATGATGATGATGATAATGATGGTGATGGTGTGTGTTTCGCCCCATGCCCCCTGCCCAATAAAACACACAACCAACCCCCCCCCCCCACCCAAAAAAAAAAAAAAAAAAAAAAAAAAAAAATCTTTCACCCACTCACAATTTACTACAATTTACCAAAAACAAAACAAATAAAAAAAACTCCCTCCCCATTCATCTTTCTACATCTTCGCACATGTAGAATCTGGTTGGTTTGTAATTTATATCTCAAAGCTTTCTGCTGCATCCTCATTGGCCATGCGTTCCTTCAATTCATTTCTTACCCCCAGTCACCCGCTCCCTCATGACCAGTCTTAACCCCTGACCCCAGTGCATGCGCTTTCTGGATGATGACTTTTTAAACTTCTTGTACTTGATGACACAGAGAGGTTTATTGTTAATGTAATACATTTTTACACAGATTCATATTCAGCTTCCATAAAAACTTCAGAAAACATTTGTGTTATATATGCAGTTCTTTTTTTCATTAGCTCTGTCTTTAATCTGTACACAGTGCATGAAAAAGCACAGTAATGAGTCATCCTCAAAATTTGAACTAATTTTCCATCCAGGCAGGATTTACTGGTGATAAAGGACAGGAGCTGAAAATTAAAATAGCTCAGTGGTTACTAGGGAAACCAAACTTTCTTATTTGGCAACAACTTTGTGTTACAAATCCGATATACTCAGATCTGGTTTGATATGTTCTCGACCATTTAGTCATGTTACAATCTTTTAGTTTAAAATTTTCAGTTTATACTCATTACAACAGTCTGAGGTTACAATATTCATGTCATGACAGCATTAGCAGGCAGAAATGACCAGCACTTATGGTAGGTTTATGTAAATTGAAAAATGTTTCTTTTCTTTTTTTTCTTTTTTTTTTTACTTTAAGTGAATGTTTAAATCAGACTTCATGATGTGCTCGGCCCCACTGGCCCTACTGGTCTGCATGTAGGCCAGATCTCTCCTCAAAAAGTATGCTGCCATGCCAAGCCATGTCTGCACTGAGGCTGCTCGCTAGTCCCCTACCTCTCTTCCTCACTCTCCTCTTCCTCCTCATGCTCCTCCTCATGCCTTGCCTGTCAACCACAAAATGCCAGGGCCTCAGCAGGGAGTTTGGCTGTTGAACATTAAATATTTCTCTGTGTGACACTGGAAAGAAGCAGAATACAGCATTTACAAGGCTGCTAGCTGCTGCTAGTCCAGCCTTAACAATCACTACTAGATTTGAATTTTTAATATCTAAAAGTGTAAAGCCTCAATTTGAAAGACAATAGCAAAAAGATGAAGTGCATAATTCATAATTCATAATTAAGACACAAAAATGGTCAAATACACAGTTATGGACATTTAAGAAAATGAAAATTGGAGATTGATAAAGCTGAATCCATGTTGTGGACATCCACCTTGTGTTAAACTTTGTCCAGTTTGGACCTAAAAGAAAATGTTTAAACGTTTGATAGTGTCACATTCAGCAAATCCAAGCCATCCTCTTTTATCGCCACCAGTTGTGTGTGTGTCTCTGTGTGTCAGTGAATATGTGTGTGTGTCTGTGTGGTTGACAGGCACAGTGCTCTGTGCTCCATCTTGTGTGGCCTGCTTGCCCCCCAGAGATCAGTGCATTTGGTTCTCTTAAAAAAAAAAAGCGTTTTGCTGTACCAGATTGGATGATGACCTTTAAACTCTGAGTTATGATTTTCCTTTTTCCTTCTTTTCTTTCTCTCTTTTTTGTCTTTCGATCTTTTTTCTGCCTCTCTCTCATTTATACTTGTATCTCCTCAGAGCAGTTATGTTTGCAGTTGGATAAGTTTTGTTGGTTTTGACTTTTTCCTCTCTCTTTGTCCTCTCCTTCTGCCACTGTTGATTTTGGTTTTTGTGTTTGGTAGAGGAAGGATTGTGCAGGCGTTGTGTGTTTGGTGAAACTGACTGTGTTCTCCCTTTGTGCTGTAGAATAATTTCATCAATTTGAGCTTCCTGAGACTGTTCAGAGCAGCTCGCCTCATCAAGCTGCTGAGACAGGGAGAGACCATACGCATCCTACTGTGGACGTTCGTCCAGTCCTTCAAGGTATTCAGTCACGAACAGATCCAAAGATGAAGTAGAGTCAATCACAAAACACTTCAATGGACTGACAAATATTTGCCGTCTCTGTCCTGGTAGGCTTTGCCATACGTGTGTCTGCTCATCGCCATGCTCTTCTTCATCTACGCCATTATTGGCATGCAGGTGAGTACTGCATAAGGAAGCATTTGATTTTTACATTCATATGATTTAAATAATACCCAACATGTGGAGTTCATTTTACAGCTGGGAGCGTACATTATCTCTACACATGTGTGAACAGCATACAGTATGTATAGGAGGAGGAAGAAGTACCTTTTATTCAGTTTAGAAAACCAATACTTCAAATACTCCGTTGCAAACAAAAGTCCTGTGATGGAAATTGTGGAGTTGCATTGAAGAATTAAATGAGTCCTTCCTGGGTGACAACCATAGACTGTATATAAAAGTAGATGTATCTTCCGGGTCTTGAAAAATGAGGCCAATGCGGAAGTCCCTTAAGAAGCAATACCACTGGGTACCGCTAGAGGTCGACTCCAAAAAGCCTGTGGCTCCATAGACTCCCATTCAACTATTCTTATACGATTCTAAGTCAATAGAATTTCCCCACAAGTTATCTCAGTGTTGTTAGATGAAGTCGCTCCTTCTTATTAGTTTTCTGGCGGTCCATCTTCAAAAAAACTCATCATTAATTATAAAATAAGCTTCAAAAAGCTGTGTTTTTTGTGGGCGTGTCTGTTTGATTGACGGCCCTGTGGTGCAGTCAGGTTACAGCTATCGGTGGGCGGCACGTAGTAACACCAGGTTTCCAATCAGATCGAGTGAGATTTCCCGCTCGCTCTCCCTCGGCTCGTTCAAATATGGTCACTTCCGGCTCCAAACTGCTCAGGACTAGCAAAGATGGCGAAATCCAAACTTGAGGCTTCGTAACGGCCATTCACAAACCAATAAGTTACTTGGCTTTTGGTAGCCGCTTGGTGACAACACAATGATGTCTTTTGACAGCTGCTCAATCGAGCAGAGAGATGCCAACAAGTGGCAGTGCCCGCTTGATAAAACCTCTCCGCCCGCGCCCTCACATAGTTCTAGTTATATCGGACTACCTTCTTCCAGATGAAGACAATTGAGGTGTCCTTGAATTGTTTTTGCCGAACTCAGAATGCTAATCTTGGACAGTCTGTTTATAAATTAGGAGTGCCCTCATGGGGATCCTAACACCACCTGCATCAGAGAAGTAACTGTCAGGCTTGAACAACAGCATTTCCCTGCCAGTATCAAAAGATGTAATAAAATAAAATGGGCACAATATCAATGTTTTACTGAATTAACTAGATTTTGTGGCTGTTTACAGGGATGGATGGGGTATTTCAAACTTCAACAACACGTCATACAGGCGTCATGTTGGTTTTGTATCTAAGATCAAAATGTGCAAAGTAAGCTGTCAAGTAAAAACTTAAATACAATATTGAGGTGAGGGTGAGTAAATAAAATGATCACAAATTTGAAGCAATATGTTCCAATATTAATCCTGTTTTCCCATCACGTCATCATTCAAGTGAGTAATAGCGACACCATTTTTTTAAATTGGTAAAGTATTGAGAGAGAGAGTGCTTCAGCCAGCAGAAGTGAAAAGGGCTGTGATGTAATACGTGAGGAAATTGTGCCACATCATTGTATGACTATTAAAAATGTTTTTGCCACTAACAGTCTCACATTCTTAAATTAATTATCTGACAAGATGATGGAAAGGATCCCTGGCCCAAAACAGAGCTCTTGCTGAAGTCATCTTATCAAGTCCTCGAGGGTCCATGGAGATTCCCCTCAAATGCCTAAGTGAAGCCCAAAATGTCTGACCATGCAGTTTGTGCTCACTGCAAGCGCCCCGACTGCAACTGCACAAGGAAAATAAAATGGATGTTTATTTTGAAGAGAAGGTTCGTGAGGATGTTAAACTCTTGCCATTTTTACAACTGTCTGCCCAAACGTCCACCATAGTGAGGTGATAACAGGCATCACATGCAGCCATGAGAACAATGGAGTAGGTCCGTTTGTAAGTGTGGTGCTTTGATTTGTAAGTGCTTTTCATTGACGGCTCTCAAACACAGTGGGAAGTTTCAGATTGTCGAGAGATCCTGTGTTATGTCCACGATCTGGGCTCAGGACGGGAAGGCAACAGTCCGGCTCACGTCTACATAGCAGACCGACGCCTACCCTGAATTTCTAGTATGAATGGAACCGTGTGTGCCTGCGCTGCCTACATTCAAAGTCTGCATCAGTCAGCCCACGAGGACATGAAACCCATGAATAGGCCTGAAATGGTCTGATAAGGACCATTATTTTCAACACCACAGTTCCTGTTGCAGCTGCACTGTTTGAAACTCTTTTTATTCTTCCTTTCTTTTCCCACTGTTTGTGTGTAGTTGTTTGGGAACCTGGCTCTAGATGACGAGGGAGAGAGTGCCATCAACCAGCATAATAACTTCAGAACCTTCATTATGGCCCTAATGCTGCTGTTCAGGTAATCTTCCTCTCCTTCCCTTCGTCTCTTCTATCCTTCTTTACTCAAATGTAAAAATACTATTTTTGGTGGTTTATGCAGTATGGGCTGCAGCAGTGAAGTGTTTGTGTCGATGTCAGAAGGAACATTTTGATACATGGTTCTTTCTGCAGGTGCTAATGTTTCTAAAGGTATAAAATCCAATTATGCTGTTTTGGTTTATGTTGACCATTTACACCCTCCGGCTGCTCACCGTTGTGTGTCCCCTCATGCAGGAGCGCTACAGGCGAGGCGTGGCATGAGATCATGTTGTCTTGCCTGGGGAGTAAGGAATGTGACCCGGCCTCAGGGAATACAGAACCCGAGTGTGGCAGCACCTTCGCCTACACCTACTTTGTCTCCTTCATCTTCCTCTGCTCTTTCCTGGTGAGAAAAAACAATGAATGTCACTTTAACCAGTTAAATTAATCAACATGTGCAGTCATATGTATTTTTTAGATTAAACCAAATTACTTCTGGTTAGAAAAAAATATATTTTGGTGGTTGCTTTTGCATAAATAGGCCAGCGGGGTATCACAGCAAAGCATAGTCACTGCAATGTTTTGCCTCATTTTGGCGTGAAAACTACACGTATGTATTATCAGACTCAAAGAAGGAGGTCATGTCATGGAGTACAAAGAGTGATAGGAAGTAGGAAGGATGGTCGGAGGTAGTACGGAACCCACATTGGACTTTCACCAGGGAGACAAGTGTTATTCTGAGAAAGAGAGAAAGAGAAAAGTTCACACGGATTTCATTTAAGTTACATACATAATGTAACGTATTTAACACGTCACGTATGTTAACTCACAAGACTTACAAATGTTACTTAAGTCAAATTATTAAAATGATTTTAACCAAACCATATTTTTTTTGTAACCGTAACTAAGTACAACCCCGTTTCCGAAAGACATAAGACAATGTATCAAATGACTGAACTGAGAATTTGTTTTTGTTTTATGAAAACATATGCTCATTTTGAATTTGATGGTAGCAACATGTTTAAAAATAATTGGCCCAACAAAAACTGGAAAATTTGTGCAATGCTAAAAGAAACACTTTAGCAGTGTGTTTAGAAGAACATCTCACAACTAATTAGGTTAACTGGCAACAGGACAATAACATGGTTGGGTATAAAAAGAGCATTTCAGAGAAGCAGAGTGTCTCAGCAGTGAAGATGGGCAGGTGCTCATCTTCATCATCTATGGTACATTATATCATTAAAAGATTCAGAGACTCTGGAGAAATCTCTGAACACAAGGGAAAAGGCAGAAAACCAATATTGGATGGTCGTTTCTGTTGTGGAAATCACTGCATGGGCTCAGAAACACTTCCAAAAACCATTGTCTGTGAAAACAGTTCATCGCTGCATTCACAAACGCTGGTTAAAACTCTAACATGTAAACAAGAAACCATATATAAACAAGATCCAGAAACACCGCCACTTTCTCTGGGCCGTAGCTCAGGTAAAATGTCAAGCTGTCCTTTGGTCCAAAGAATACAAATTTGACATTTTTGGGGGAAATCATGGAAACGGCATCATTCCGGCTAAAGAGTCACATTTGAACTAAGCCGTGACCTTTTTCTAAACATAGCCACATGTGTTTTGGTGCTCAAACCTAAGGTTCCTTACTTTTCACACCTCGGCATGGAAAACTGTTACTCAACCTAACACTGTATTGTCTTGTGGACTGAAGCTTAAATCACACATTTTGGCTTGATATTGGGTTTAATACATATACACAAAAACCTCTAATGCAATATCTTTTTTTTTTTGCAATAAGTCCTATTTTCCCAGGTTTCTTCTTCTTTGGGTTAAAAATGTGTCTTTGCCAGTGGAGGTCAATGGGCAAAATGATTTTTAGGTTCCAGGTGATTATTAAATCAATTTGATCAGAACAGCTTTGGAAGCAGTTTATTTGCCACATAATGTTCCAGATGCTGAATCTGTTCGTGGCTGTCATCATGGACAATTTTGAGTACCTGACCAGAGATTCTTCTATCCTGGGGCCGCATCACCTGGACGAGTATGTAAGGATATGGGCTGAGTACGACCCTGCTGCCTGGTGAGTGAAATGCACGTGGACTCAGACACACACTTTAGCAGGCATACAATTATACACATGAAGTATGAACTATGTATTCACTCACATACATAGTTATAAACAGACATATAGAAAGATTAATGCACTCATGCAGCGCTGAGGTGTAATGAAAAACAAATTAGATGTGTTTACACACATTGGTGCAGTCTCCTGCTGAATGTAAAGTAACTTTTAACCCCTGACTTTCTTTCCCGCCTCTGAACGAGGCAAAGATCTCATCCAAGAAGTGTGATGATGAAACAGGATCTACATCATATGATAGTAGGATTTAGAAATAGGGCAGTTCAAACTGTCCTGAGTAGAGTTATCCAGCCTTCTCTCTCTCTCTCTCTCTCTCTCTCTCTCTCTCTCGCTCTCTCTCTCTCTCTCTCTCTCTCTCTCTGTGTGTGTGTGTGCGTGCGCGCATGTGTGTGTGTGTGTGTGTGTGTGTGTGTGTGTGTGTGAGATGAAGGTTTTTCTCAGTGTAAATAAAAGCCCTCTCCTTCTCTACTTTTTCTTTCTTATCTCCTCTTCTTCCTCTTCTTCCTCTCTCTTTATTTCTTTCTCTCTCTGTATTCTGTGTGTTCCCTCACCTAACCTCCCGTCCTTGTATTTTTCTTTCAGCGGGCGCATACATTATAAGGATATGTACAGTTTATTGCGAGTTATCTCCCCTCCTCTGGGTCTTGGCAAGAAATGCCCACATAGGGTGGCCTGCAAGGTTTGGACTAAACCCCTAAAGCACAAACTTAAACGCAACCTGCTCGTCTTTAAGAGACTGGAATGAATGTCGCTCTATATCACTTTTAAAACAAATTCTTTCCTACTTCAACATTTTATTTCCATTGGTTTGATTTGTCTGTTTGGGTTTGCATTATTCACCTGTTTTAAGCTCATTTCACCATTGAATCATTTATTTTGGGGTATTCTGTTGTTAATGCATTCTGACATGACAATGAGAATGTTTGAGACAATGCAGAAATGCACACACACACACACACTCTTGTACACACTCACACACACACACACACACCGACAGCGGTGTGTGAAGCATGAGGTGGTGCACTGCACTTGCTATTGTCTTCTGACTGAACGCTGGGAAAATGACACGGATGTGTTCACCTTGAATTCAGTATGACGTAAACGTTAGAGCGTAGACTCCAGTCAGCCATTGTCTTTTATTTCTGCTTGCTGTCTAATTTTGCCTGGGCAGAAAATGGTCGAGCAATGTGCATTGTTCTTGTTTGAGTTGGGGTTCGGGAGAGGGAGGCGGGCTTACTTTAGTGCAGAGGCATACGCAGAGAGGGTTTGGTCTCCGTACTGTCACCACGTTAACCTTCATAGCTGCTAGGTGGGCCGGTGTTTCCCAGTCATGTGTCACTGAACCTCCAAATTCTGCAGACTTTGATTGTAGCCACAAAACCACAAAATACAGCAGCTTGTATCGGCTGCTGTTGTTGTTGGTTAGAATGAACTGCTGCAGATTCTTGTACCTCCGTGACACATGTTTGGGAACTACTGTGCTGTCTGTGCAATGTTAAAACCACTATGTGTGGATTTTATTGAGGTTATAGAATCCTATTTTGAAGGCGGATTTGTAGAAAAAATTCAACAGTTCTTGTAATATTGTAGTTTTATTACTTCCACCGATAACATCCTACATATAGTGGCTTTAATGAATTAAGGAATCAAAAGGAGTGTTACGCCTGTTACAAGCTCACAACACTGCAGACGGCGATGCACAGGGGGCAAGCAGAATATGTCTATTGGGTAATCAATTCAAAATTGTAGCAATGTCAAATTAATAAAAGGATCCACTACCAATGAGGAAGTTATTTTCTTCATACATAAAATTAGTTATCTTATATTCTCAGCCCACAGAGATCTAGCATAACTTCAATCTGTTTTTGGATGTATGCTTTCGTGTACAAGCTTTCCTTCTCTTTGGCCGTTTTTATGGTCAATACTTTAGTCCCATATCACATTGACATGACTTGTGCACGCTGGTTATAGGCAGAGAGCTTGTGAATCCCACAGTGTTGGCACACTTTGAGTGGAGATTGTAACAGGCCTCGTGGTGACCGTTATTATTTATTGTTACCTGAAGTACTATAATAATATGGCCAAACCTGCTCTGTTTGTGGCTCTGGTGTATTGATATGGGGGAAGAAGGAAAGGGGCAGGGTGTGTGTGTGGTTTGGGGCAAGGACTCTGGACATCAAAAGGTCTTGTGTCCACCAGGTACCTCTTAACAACTTCCTGTGTCAACAGATGCTCGTGGGGAGAATTGATGGTCATGACATTTGCATTTTCTTCATGCTTGTCAAGACCCTTTTAAGGTGCTGGTAAAAAAAAAAAAAAAAAAGCATTTAAACATCTAGAAACGTGTAGGTTATTATTCAATGCTAAACATCTATGTCATATATAATTTCCTGAAAAAGCATCTCTGTATTTGCTGAGCTGTTGCTGTCATGCTTTCAATGATTGGCACAGTTGTTTCAGAGGTATAAGACCAGTAATGTGACTGGCTGAAATTGTACTTATCAATCTCTAAAACATTCAATTTATAGTCCACTCCATCCATTTGTACTGCTGCACTCACATAAACCCAAATAGCACATGGAAACACATCCACAGAAACATACTGTATATCTAAAACCCTGGGCACACACAACCAAAACTATTTACAGTCCTAAAAATCCAAAGAGGTCAAAGATAAAGAACTTTTTTGTGACGTGTGTGAAGTGACCTTCTAAAAGCCAAGAATCCGCTGTAACTACTGTCAGGGCATGGTGACCCTCCCCATCATCATATGGGAGGGCTCCCATGAACATCCGAAGGTGCAGCAGTGAGCGGAGGTTCCTGGTGGACACGCAGCCTCAGTAACGGACTGCATTGACTTGTCACTGTGACTCACTCCGATCTCTGCAGCGGTGCTTTTCTTTGCCTGCTAGAAGCCCCGCTGCCAGTTCTATCCGAGCGGCGAAAGAGGGCAAAGACCAACAAAAAAAAAGAAAAAAAGCCCAAATCTCCTTTTCACCTCGCATAGAACGGTATCTCAACAGCAACTAACTAAACTAAATAACACCTCCTCCTCCAACCCTCCCCTCCTTCCCTGACCTTTCTCCCTCCCTTCCTTCCTCACCTCTCCGGTACTTTATGATATAGCAGACTAGAAGCCACGTAACACACCCCCTCGTTCTCTCTCGTTCTCTTTCTTTCTCTTTATCTCTCACCACAGCAACCACATATCCACAGCGATCAAAACAATAACCTCTGTGTATTTGTTTCCCCCCCCTCTTCCTTTCCTTTGTCGGTTTCTTTCTTTTTTCTCCTCATGTCTCCTCCCCGAACACACCTCTGTGCGTCTGTGTCCTTCCCCCTCAATCCTCCCTCTTCCTGCCCCTCATTGTTTTTCTTTCTTTCGTTTTCACGTCGTCCGTCTTTGTTTTGTCTGTTGTGTGTGTGTGTGTGTGTGTGTGTGTGTGTGTTGGCGTACGGGTGTTGAATGCATGTGTGTGTGTGTGTGTGTGTGTGTGTGTGTGTGTGTGTGTGTGTGTGTGTGTGTGTGTGTGTGTGTGTGTGTGTGTGTGTATGTGTGTGTTTGTGGCCACCCCAGCGGCCGGATCAGTTACACAGACATGTATCAGATGCTAAGACACATGTGTCCGCCGCTAGGCCTCGGGAAGAGGTGTCCCGCCCGGGTCGCCTATAAGGTAGACTCGCCCCCCACCTTATCCCTCCACCCCCCTCAGCCACCACCCCCACCCACCCCCACCACCCCTACTCCCATCATTCCGTTCTTCCCTCTTTCTCCCCTTCCCATCTCCGTCTTCAAACCTCCCTATCGCTGGGGAGGAGTACCTCTCCTTCTCTCATTTCCTGAAACCTACCTGTCCCCTTTCTTCCTCATCCTCCTCACCCCTCTCCTCCACCCCCATCCCTCCTCCTCCTCCTCCTCCCAGCGGTGTTCTCCTCATTGTCTGTTAGTGGTGGTTGTGGTGGTGGTGAGCACTGTCCTCTCTTCTTTCTCTCCGACCGCGGGGATGGAGGAATGGGCTTTTGTCGTGCAGTGAAGTGAAGTGATAGTGGAGTGGTAGTCAGTCCTCTTTCTTTGGTTTCCTACCTGTCAGGCCGCAGGAGTAAGGGAACGGAGGAGGCTTTGCCCGTCCTTCTGCAACCTGCACGGACGCATGCACACACACAAACCCTAATCCAGGTAGAAAAGCATAGTTAGAGCACAGATTTGACGAAGCATTTGCCCTTTTCCACAAAAAAATATAACGTGAGAAATGTGAGAAAACTTTCTTTGATGGTTTTAAAACTGATCTTTATATATTTTACCATTCTGCATCTAGCAGTATAAATACATAAAATGCTAAATAACCGTGAGCCATATTCTTGTCTGTTGACTATTTCGTTCAAAAGATTTAGAATTAAGAATTAAGGCAAAAAAATATATACCAAAAAATGTTAAGATACATTGTCCATCCCCATTTCCTGATTAGGTCACACGTTTGCAGTACATTTTAAAAGTTGCATCCTGGAAATGACGCCTGCTGATAGTCATAGTGAGCACATCTATGAAATTATGTAACCTACAAAGTGAAAACTAGTTTACACAATCCATTGTTTTACCATAAAAATACATATAATTTCTCCATGTGAAAATCTGTAGTGTATACACCAACATACAATCTGAAGAGAGAATACTTGAGTCAGAGTCATGTTCACACAGTGCAACTATTTGCTTACGATGCGGGTACAGAAGGACCGGCAAGGGTGTCTGTCTTCAGTTCTCTGCGCCTCTTATTCCTGTGGATGGCACTATAATGCACACATACATGACCACACACACTCACGCTGTGCACATAAAACTACATCTTGTGCATCATAAAATAAGTAGAAACAGTTCTGGCCCATCTAGCTTTGTCTTTTTTTGGTCTTTTTTCCAAGATGTATTTTTTAAACCTAAGGACGCTTCAGCGTCTTTGGCTTCTTTGTGCCTCAGACCACCCGGGTAACGATTTGGGTCGAGCATTTCAGCATTCGCTGTCTCTTTGTCTTGTTGTCTGCTCTTTCTCGCCACCTCAGTAGAGTCCTACTCTGTCGTTCTTCTCTATTTTCTTATTATTACTGACATCCAGATTCATCAAAATAATATTGATAGGATGATTTGGTGCTTTGGGTGTTTTAGCAAAGAGCAAAGAGCGATTTCTCCAATTGGTATCGTGGTGCCAAGAAGCTCTGAAAAGTAACACCCAAGTAAAAAAAAAAAAAAGTTGCTATATTGTTGCTTGAATCAGGAATTATCTGATTAAAAACAAGATATAAATGTACATAAATTGCCAGCTTGAAGTCCTTGATGATTTTTAATACCTGCTTCTGGCACATTTTGGTCACTACCAAAATTCAGTCCTTCTTAGGCCCTCATTTAAACCCTATACTAGCTGGTGACATAACTTGCTATCAATTCTAATATTAGTATTCTCAATTATCAAGAAAGACTCTGGCCATTTTCAACATGTACAGTAGATCCACCTCTGTCCCTAAATATGACCGGTTCCTATATACAAGCCTGCCATTCATTATGTATGGTGAGTGAACACGGTGACTTCAATCAGATATTTCAAACACTGTAGTCTCCTAAAAAAAAATGTAATCTGGGTGTCGGTACCTCACTCACTTCTGTCACTTTTGTCTTCTGGCTTTGTTCATTTCTTTGCTCTCCTTTTGACTGTTTTTTTCCAAAGTTTTGGCCCTTCATTGTCTCCTAATTCTGTTCCTTTTTTTCCTGCCTTCTGACTATCTTTCTCTCTCTCTCTCTCTCTCTCTCTCTCTCTCTCTCTCTCTCTCTCTCTCTGTCATTCTTCTGTCCGTCCACCTCTGCATTCACTTGTCTGTCAGCAATTAGGATCCATCTTCATCCCTTCATATCGTTCCTTCGTCCATCCGAGCCCACTCTGTCTCTACTCTCCCTCTCCTCTCCGTTCAGTCTTTTTCTCTCCAGAATGTCAATCTGTCTCTGCAGTGGCCCCCATCACATACTTCAGCCATCAAAGCCTTCCAGTATTCATTGATACAATTTCACAGATTTAAAGGATCTTTTGAGATCAGATAGACCTCATGAATAGAGAGGGGAAGGTTTGACACTGATCAGGCAAAGTTCTTGATCTTCTCTTTAGTGGACACTCGGCTTCTCTTTTTAAAAAAGAAAAAGGAACAAGTTGATAACTGTGTATTGCTACACCTCGTTTTTCGAACTGACCTCTAAACCTATGTCAGTGTTGTTTAAGTCCTCGTCTTTATCTCTTGTCGTGTTCTGTAATTTTCAGCCTCTCTCCTCTCTTTTCTTTCTATCCACACACACACACACACACACACACACACACACACACACACACACACAATCAGACACACACACACGCACACAGTTCCTCTCTCTGTTAACTCCAACTGACCCACGTCCTATTTCAGTGTTCTCACAATCCTCCTCTCCCTCCTCATTCTCGCCCTTCCCTTTATATCTGTAACCACATCTCATGACCAAGCTTAGATTCACCCAGTTTAGCTCAACTAACAGCTGTCCCTATCATGTGTCCCCTTTGACAGACCCACCCCCCTCCCCCACCTTACCCCACAGTAACTCTAACTCCAAAGTGTAGTTGGTCCGAAACAAAAAAGAAGCAGAAAGCACATCAGTCATCTCTTTTTGATCTTCTCTATGATTTTTTTCTTCTTTCAGGGAATGTCACAACTCTAATCCTCTCTAACTCTGACACGCCCTTAAGACACTGCACCCGTTTGGCATCGAGAGAGATCTTGACTCAATATGAACCATTGCTGTCCAATTTGACTTTCATTTAGGGAGCCATGAATGTAAAATGTAGAGAGCAAAAAAAAATGAATAAGATAAGAAATGAATCTGTCAATCAGTAGGATCAATCCAGTTGGATTGAGGATACTCTCTTTGCGCGGATGCACGGCTGCTTGTATTGTAAAAGTGGGTTTTTAGGGAAGTCGGGGGGGGGGTAGTGGGCTGGGTAGGTGGGAAGCTGGGGCTTAGATAATAAGAGTAAAGTAAAGGCATGTTGCATGCTCTGTGTGTCCATGTATGTGGGGGTTTTCTATGGGGTTGTTGTGTGGTGTTGCATGCAATCCTCGCACTCTCTGTCGCATGGCTACGGGCGACATCGAGCCTGCCTGCTGCCTGCCGAGCGCTGTGGATGTTGGCCGATGCCCTTTGCCTGCCGCACACTCGGCTTTGGGCATGCCCGACACTCGCACACACTCAGGAACACACGAGCACGTACACAACCCCACCGCCATCGTACTACCGTGCTTGCCATCGTGAGTGCCCAACGCTCATGTTCGTAGGTAAATCTGATGGATGTCAACTGGTCAGGATAGGAACGGCAAGTGACCCTTGCTGGTCCAGCTTGTTTCGTTCTATCTGCAGGTTTCTCCATCAGTTTTACCTGGTATAGTCATGTAAAGACAGGGAACCTCCTTACAGGTAGGGGGAGCTCTATAGCAGATGCCTTAGTTAAATAACACCCCGGCGGTCTCCTGACAAATAGCAGAATTACACCAGTGATACTGTTATTGTTCTCCAGTCAACCTATTTTGTCTCCAAAGGACTCCAATTAAGCCCTCTTAATTGGAGTCTGTGCAAATAATTGTGTGTAAGTGGGTGGGGAGGGGTGTTGGGGGGGGGGGGGGGGGGGTCAGTGTATGTGTACTGTTTTATATCTATATATACTGTATATCTCTATGTGTGTAACAACAGAGATGTGTAAATGCACCCCTGCATTCACACATTTAGGGAACATGGGCACAGGTTGGGTCGGAGGCCAATTTGGCTCCGATTGTTCTTCCTTGTGGTTCTCGGCTCTCACAGTTGCTTAGCAGCAGATGGCCCTCATTGGATCGCTGTGCTGTCTCGTAGAGTATCACTGGAAAAACAGGAGACACAGGGACTCACCTACTCCAGTGTCTTCCGTCAAGCACTTGGAAATGCGTAAAACTGTGCAGCAGACTTAACACATGGATGCATAGCCATCACCTTATATACTTAATACATCACATTTATCAGAGGACTTTTCAAACTGAGCTGCCTCCAGTTGAAATTGACTGACTTGACACCTAGCCATACTTGCCTTCACTCTAATCTGTCTCAGGGAATATTGAATTGACAAATCAACTATAATTGGCTGCTGTCTATGGAGCTCTCTCAACCCCGCCCCCCAGCCCCTCACCCGCTCCCCGTCCCGGAGGTTCAGGCACACCACACTGTAGCAAGGACACATCCATTTCTCATCCTCTCATCCTGACTGGCTCTCCACAGAGGCTGCTGCGCATGGATCTGCCAGTTGCCGACGACAACACAGTGCATTTTAACTCCACCCTCATGGCTCTGATCAGGACTGCACTGGATATAAAGATTGCCAAGGGTATGATTCTAATGAACTTTCACACCATTATTCTGTTGTGTTCCTGTCTGACATTCCTGAGGAGTTAATGATTTCTCATCTCTCAGTTTCTGTCTGTTTCTCTTCCACAAGAACGTTTGAGATTATTGTAGCAAATGCGACAAAACTATGACAGTTAAGAAACTAACAAATGACTCTTTTGTTTTGGGTGAATGTGCACATGCGTGAATGGATAAATATATTTATTTTGGGATTTCATGCTTTTGGTCTGTGCCTTCCTGCCTGTGTTTATGTGTGAACTGTTTGCATATGTTCGTATTTGATCGGTTTGTGTGTGCAAATGTTTGCTGTGTGTGTGTATGGAAACTCTGGGTCACGGCCTGCACCCAGGCGGTGCAGACAAGCACCAGATGGATGCCGAGCTGAGAAAGGAGATGATGGCTATTTGGCCGAACTTATCGCAGAAGACTCTGGACTTGCTGGTTACACCACACAAGGGTAAGTTGCAGGAAACAGCGCGTAGTGGTGTGTGTGTCCGATCACCAACTCACCAAGAGGACAGCTTCTACCAGCCAGTGTCATTCACTGCTTTGCATCTCCTGATCAGACTACTACATCACAACACACAAGCTGAACCTCCACACATAGTTTTACATCCATCAGTGTTTATTCTCTACATCCATCCTTCTAATACTGCAGTCTATGGGAAAATGTAACAGGTTGCCATAATACTGGATATCAACTATCATCAGCTCTATGGGAGTTATAATGGATTTGTGTGACTCCCTGGTTTATTGTATAGCATCGTCGTTAGGTCAAAGATCCATTTGACTTGACTTGCTTGATTTAATGACGTTAAATGTAAAAATATTAAGGTCAAGATATCCATCAGGTTTGTTGTCAGTATTTACAGTCTTGAGAGATTAAACCCAATTGGGTTTGGTGACCACCTGATCTTTCTCTATTTTCAGATTATTAAGGCCCTTTTTTCCTGATGATTAGTCACCCAAATTTTAATAATCAACACAGGCAGAGATACTTTATTTGCCCCTATAGGATAATTGATCTGCAGCATAATCACTGCTGCATTTTATCACAACATCATACTCAATCCACAAAATGATATAAAGTTAGTAATAGACATACAGGTAGAGAGACTCCAAAGATGGATGGCCACACCAGGTGGACATCTTGCTTGATATATTATTTGTTTGGAGCAAATGAAAATTTTGACCTGTTTTTGGTAAATAAATGGAGACAATATCGTCACCCAGAGGGCAACAGTTTAAAGGAAGAGGCATTGGGGTGCCTCTTGTTGCCAACCATTTTCTTTGCCTTATTAATCCATCTTGGAAGGGGTGAGGCATTTATAAAGCCAAAAAATAAATCAGACCAATTTACTGAATACATGGTTCTGGCCACACTCCATTGAGGATTGTTTCCAGTCTTTGTATCCTAATGGGCATAGACCTCGGGTAATGCAGCAGCCTTAACCAATTGACTACTGTGTACCATAAGATCTGTGCTGAAACTCTTCAACCACCATTGTTGGAACTACTTTAATGGTGTTGCACTTAGCCAGCATCACTGGAGGCTGTTTGGTCCTCCCTTCAGAGTGTCTGAGCAAACTTCAATGTGAACAGGGTTTCCAAACTAAAATCACAGCATAGACCGATGCTGTGATAGTTGGACAAAGCCAGGTCAGCATTTATACTGAACTTTGCTAAACAGAGATTTTTTTTTCTAGATATCTTTGGAATTTATATAGGTGATGCTTCTTGTTTTTCTTTGGCTTAAGTAGTTCTGTATCATTTGCCTTCAGGATAAACATCCCATGCTCTAAAACACCAACCATAAACATACATTCACACACGTGTAGACAGACACATCGTATCTGAGTGGAAACAGTAGCATACACACACACACACACACACACACACACACACACACACAAATAAATACACTGCTCTCTGACCCATTTAGTCAGTCCTGCTATCAGGGGGTGCCCGCTATAGAAGATCCTCTATAGAAGTCTTTTCACTACAGGAAGAATTCACAAACATATAAACTAGAAAAATAGATGTTCATGCATAAGTTTATATTACTGTGAATGATTATTTAAGTAAATGTGTTTAGAATAATGTTATTTAAATGAGCCCAACTAGTCCAATGCATGTTCAACAATAACTTCAAGTTGTTTGACGAAATGCATGGCAGTAAACGAGGTAAGCGATATGCATGGGCATGTCTTATCGCCCAGTAGTACAATAAGAGAATAAGATATGTGTGGTCATATCTTATCATGAATTAATATCGGTTTTATTGCTCGAAGACTTGTAGCCACGTCACTTCGAAAAGGGCACCGCTCATTCAGACAGAAATGATCTGACAGTCAAAACAAAGCTCAATATTTTTCTGATTTTAAATGTTTATGTGTTTCATCCAAACTCTGGGGATACCTGTCCAGAGTTTTTAGAAAAAAATTGAGCTCCTGTTTTCCAGGTATCATTTGACTCAGGTGTCCATGTTTCTTAGTGAGGTGGCTACCTTGTCCTTTGCATTGATATTGAAATGAAAGCAAAACCAGAGATTTTTATATATTACGATGACAGTGAAGGAATGAGAAAATGTTGATTGATAAGACTGAAGAACAGCATCTGCCTGTGAAAAGACTATCAGCTTTGTTGCGTTAATAATTGTACAGTGCTGTAAGTTTGTATTTGTCTGTTGTACACCAACAAGTGAGCTCAGCTTTGCTTCAGTTGAACCTCCACCACAGAATGTTTAGACAGCGGTTACCAATGTTCATTTAAGACAGCAAAAGGTTTCTATTAAGTGTTAAAGTCATATATCTTTATATTGAACAGTTTGAATTCCTCAGCTTTCTTAGAGGTGAATCAGAAATCTGCCTGTCACACTGCACAATGCACGGAAGCATGTCATCAGCAGACCAGCACACTCTTTCCTTTATCTTCACTTATCACCGATATAAGCATATAATATTGTTAGCTGATTAAAATATAATTTGCCATGTGAGCTTTTTAGATTGTGGGTGAGATGGAGGCTTACAGGACTAACTTTTAATTAAGTCTGTTCCCTACAAATGCGCCTTTGTGTGTTCGGAACAAGTAATGACATTGGAACATTGGCTTTTTCACTCCTCCAAAACACTTGAACGTACAAATCGAAAACTAAACCTTTAATTTAATTTCGGAAGGTCAGCTCTGTCCCATCACAGACTGCACTGAAACACAGTTGTCCCAACTGCTGGTGTATTCTGCATGTTATTGTATATTTCTCTGTCGGTGTTTGTGTGTGTTGTCCCCCAC
Source organism: Embiotoca jacksoni (assembly GCF_022577435.1). NCBI lineage: Eukaryota > Metazoa > Chordata > Actinopteri > Embiotocidae > Embiotoca > Embiotoca jacksoni. Next base: position 21,015,756 of record NW_027185392.1, on the reverse strand, counting down.
TCCCATCCCCCCCACGGCTCAGGGTCCCATCTCGCTCGGGTCTAATCTTCCAGGGTAACTTGTCATTTTCTCAGCAGCCACAGACTTGACGGTGGGCAAAATCTACGCTGCCATGATGATCATGGAATACTACCGGCAGAGCAAGGCGAAAAAGCTGCAGGCGCTGCAAAAGGAACAGGTAGACTTTTCCAGAGAGAATGCCTCAACGCAAAAAAGACCTTTATCTCTTTTCATTTTTCTGTTCTTCTTCCTCCTGGCCTCTTTATTTTGATACTGCTGCCGCTTCCCCTTGGATTGAATATTCCCTTTTTTCTGCCGAATATGGATTTAAAAGCATAAGAACCATGTCTTATACATTTAAATCCGATATAGACTCCCAGCTACACGTCCAAACAAATCTCTCCGTCCTCTCAGCCTGCGCTGTTCCCCCGGTTTTAGCATGCTACCTGAAATTCTGCTATTTTTTGTCAAGCACCGTGTTGCTCCCTTGGCTAGCCTTATTCCTTTACCGTGCTTGTTCAGAGGTATCCAGCCGTTTTACTTCTTCTGGCCAGTTAACACCCACTGCTTAAAATCTTCTTTTTCTTTTCACCACGAGCTACTTGATCATGGTGAGGAGAATTTGGTGTTATAAAGGTTGAACTATGGTTTCTGGTGTTGATTATGTTCCAAAAAACGATGATGACGATACCACATGGCCTTACCTTTTGTTCCTTGTCAGTGCTCTTTCCTTCCCGTTTGAGATGCACTCGCTCCCGCCGCTTCTCTATTTTCAGTCCACACTCTGCGGATGTGTGGAAACATCTCTCCACTCATGTAATAACTTCTGTTCGGTCCTAAATTTCACGTATTGCAACAAAATTCTAATTTATTCGTGGAACAGGATGAACCTTATTCATATTGGCTGACACACGTTTCCTGAGATGGGATTTCCATTTTGCTGCACAACGGAGTGCATTGGTGAATGGAGAGTATGTTTGTCTTTTTTCTTTTGAACAGTACGCCGCTGCAAATACAGTATATGTTGGTATGTTCCTGAATGCAGCTATTTCATTGGACTGAGTGGACAGTCCCACACAGGCTCTCTCAACATCAGCTGTCCATAAGGACTTTAACCAGTTTGTCCCAACTCATGTCGACATAATCTGTACATTATCTATCTTCGTTTTCCCTCTCTTTCTCTGTGGTATTTATTTTCATTATGCCATATTGCTTTAAAGGAAGAATCCACCCAAAAACATCATAACACTGTCGTAAAGGCCTTTACTGTTTTGGTGTTTGATGATTTGTCCTTTTTTCTTATAGTTTTGACAAATGTCATGTTGAGATCATTACAGTAGAGCTAGTATGGGGTTAAGTAGCAGAATATGTCTTTCTATCTAAAACAGTATATCAATAGTAACTTTGTGGAGTTCAGCAACCACGTCAGAAAAATCCATCAAACATTCGACAAAAGAACGACTGAAATCGAGTGCAGTAGTAACATGCATGGAGTTGTACTTGTTGTATATGTTCAGAACCTGGCATTAACATGTTTCTCCACATGCGTCTCGAGTAACCACTTGTGATCGGACGTCACTTCCACCCTCGATATGAAACTGAATACATACATCAAGTATGTGTCTATTAGACATTTATGACACATTTCACATCTGTCCTTTTTTAATTCACAGCGTGAACCGCCCCAAGCATGTAGGTTTTTGCTCAGATTATTTAATTATTCCAGCCGGTTTGAGAGAGTCAGAGTCTGTGCCGCAGTGGATAGATGAACTGTGCGAGGGGGGGGGGGGGGCAGCTCTTAACCAGCTGTATAATTGACACCAGATGTGAGCAGGCTCACAGGCTCATATTGAGTTTACCTGAAATGAAAACAAAAAAATCTAAAAGAAATAAGTGCATTCGAAAAATATCACTTTTAAACCAAAAAAATGTCAAAGTAGAAAACAGAGGGTGGATACTTTCTTTAACACCTCATTTGTTGTGCTTGTCTCCTTTTACCTCCATTCCTCCTCCTGCTATGTATTACACATGCATGCTTTCAGTGTTTGTTGTTGTTGTGTCCAATATTTTGTTTGTGTGTTGTATGACACTTTCCAGCCATGCCGCCTCTGTCCTTCTGATGCTCTTTGTTTATCCTTCCAGGAAGAGATGAGACCTTGACCATTCAAGCTCTCCCTATTTGGTCAATCCAGATTGATTGTCACCAAGTTTTCATGAATCTGTCTGTCTGCGGTGGTCATTGTTGGTATGATGTTGAGTGGAGATTCCTGTGACCAGTGGCTCCCTATGAAATCAGTCTATCCTGGGTCCCTTCATTGATACATATGCCACTTCTGAAACCTACTCCATTAGGGCCGTTATCCATGTTTTGTGTACAGTGTTTCCACCGTAATCCATCGAAATGTTTGTACCATGAATTTTGTCGCGATGCGTCGGTGGCTCTGGCCAGTGCAGGACCGGACTGTCCAGAGACAAACGTAAGCCATTTCTCTCCTGAGCACCAGAGATGACAACTGGACAGGATTAGACAACCTTTGACCTCTTAAATCTGAGCTATTTGTGTTATCATTAGGTAGGAAATAGAAGGTATTCAGTTGAATAGGAGTCAACCGTCACAGTGATTTTCTCTGTGTTTTTGAAGGAGAATTGATATTTCATGGACTCATAACAGGCACTAAATTGTTTTGTGCTTAAATAATGTCAGCTTTTCAGCCAGCTAACCAAAGTTGGCAATCACCTATGATGTGCATCGTAGCCAGACCAGCTTCCTGTCCAGCAGATCAGCCTGATGTTTCTGAGGAGGTTTGGATTTGGATTTGTTTCTGAACAAGTTGTGACCTCATTAAGCTTTCAGCTCTTACCTTCCCAGCTGTGGAGGGAAGACACAGGCTGTAGCGGACATGAACCGTCGCCACTAAGCCACTCCTGAGAGGCCTCTATTATGCAGGATACCCTGGGAGGAAAACTGCTTGACCTCTGAGCGGCCTGGTGGAAACAGAAGGGGCTTTTTAATCCAACTGGTTCTGGATCAGATGTCTTACTTCCCATAAAACGGCATGTTACTCAAAAAGTCTTGGCAGATGAAGGACACGGATTGTCAAAATATGATTTTTGAGTAAAATCTCTCTTTATTCGTGTGTTTCATGAGTATGGTAATATCGACCAAGACCTGTGATTTAAGAGCAATCTTATCTCCGATTCCTAAGGTAGAAGTTCCCCTCTGACACAGATCTGAAATCAGCTTTCCCTCCCTGAACAGCATCACCCAAAAAAGGCCAACATATCTTAAAGTCACTAATGTGCCTTTAAGCAGCAGTTCAAGGTGGCTGGCAGACTCCAGATCAGTCGTCTGGCAGGAAACTTTACCTTGGATACCCACAGCCATGTGCTTGTCGATGGCGCCCCCGTGTGGGTGCATGCTGCGAGTGCATCCTGTGTTTGTGTCCTGTGTCTGCCCCCTGAGTGTGCCTGATGCAAGCCTGCAGGCCATGTCGTGTATCTCACACAGAACCGAACGCCATTAATGTTTCAGCGCATGGAGCCGCCCTCTGAGGGAGGGGGCCCGGAAGGACAGGGGGGGCAGGGCCAGAACGGCCTCCCCAGCACCCAGCCGGACAACATCAACAGCATGTGAGTGGACTGGGGAGGGTCGGGGGCTTCGTGTGCACTGCACTGAACTCTGAGACAGAAAACACATAAAAAAGCAAAGTCAAATTCCTTTCAATAGAGTACATACACTACCGATGTATTCACGCTGTGCATGTACTCACATGTCCACAGTGGACATCAGGGCAAGAAGAAGCGTTTTTAAATTTTTCCACTTTATCTGATTTTTACAGGAATTGGTTATTTCTAAAGACAAATTGTCAAGTATAACATCTTCAAATCATTTTCAATAATGAATGCCATATTTGTTTCTCTTAAACTCCTTGCAGAAAGAGGTGGTGCTGCCTTCCACCAGCTCGTCCTGGCTACTTCACCAGAATTTAATGTGTTTGTTTTAGTTTTAATAAATGCATTTTATTTCAAACTCAAATCATTGGCTCCCAAAATTTTCCACAGAGGGAGACTTTATCTGTTTTACATGTGTACATTTGACCACAAAGTGAATCCAGTTGAAAGATCACAAATAAAAAGTTAAATAAAAGTAAAATAGAGATCTCAAATATGAACACCTGCTGTATAATTAGTGCAGAGTTGGGGTCAGTTTCAATAAAATCAGGAGGCGGAACTTTCAAGTTTAAATTTGTCACCTAATTTCCATAGAAATGTTTATAGTGAAACATCTGTTAGATAATAAATTCAGCTCAAGTCATCACCTGAATGAAAAGTTGAAGGTAAAGAGACACTGCCTGTCATACATACATACAGTATGTTACAGTACATACACACCGTGCATCTCCATGATGTAGTTATCGTCAGTCAATCATGTTGTTTTTGTTTTTGTTTCGTTTTTTTGTATTTCTCTGGTGTCGGAGTGTGTTTGTGTGTGTGTGTGTATGTTTTCCTGTTGTCCATTTCCCGACTCAGCTTTATGTGAAGGTCTGTGGGCAAATGAAATGCCCTTTGGAAGTTGCACACGTTCTGTTTATCAGCGTGAAACTGAGCCAAAGTGGCAAGAATTCACACATCTCTGTGTATGTGCATGTATGACAGAATGCAAAAATATAAATGTATGTGTGTGTTTGTGTGTGTTACTATTTGAAATCCTGTTGCCTTTCTCCCAGTATTCAGAGTAGTTAGGTGATAAAGGGATGCGGAAGTCAGTCAGTCTGCAGCAACACACTGTAGCATACTAACCGTCTTAATACTGAAGTTAGCATGTTACCGCACAAAGATTAGCGTTAAGCTTGAGGCATAACTGTTGTTTACAAAGTACCACTTAGACGGATGAAAGTTTAGCCAAGAAAGTCTGAGACATCCCAGCAAGGCTCCAGGACAGAAAACAAACCGTTTTGGCTTTTCTTCTGGTCCCTCTCCTTTTGTTAGATGCTACTTTAGGCATCGCTGACAAATCAAAACATCTTAGTATCACAATAATATTCAGAAATATGCTTTGGCGTAATAAAACTCGTCTTTTTTAAGCAGAATACGCAACTTCATTGGTTGAAGATGATGTCTGACTAAGTCGGGTGCGAATTTCTAGTTGAAAAGCTTCTTGATCTGTAATCCAACTGTGTGTGTGTGTGTGTGTGTGTGTGTGTGTGTGTGTGTGTGTGTGTGTGTGTGTGTGTGTGCGTGCGTGCGTGCGTGCGTGCGTGCGTGTGTGTGCGCGCACGCCAGACCTCCCGAGGGTGGCATGACTGAGAGCCAGTCGTGGGTGACACCCAAACCCCAGGAAATGTTCGAGAAGACGGGGAACTGGAGCCCTGACAGACCGTACCCCGACGACCTCCATGACAACCGCCACAACCCCCAGGTATGATGAGCCCAGACATGACTGTTGTCACCGTGTCAGCCAAAAACCCACCCAGTCCCTCTGCGTAAACCCCGCGGGTTACATACTGGTAGTGTCAGTAGCTGGGTGTAATCAGCAAAGACTTCAGTCGTAAGACATTAAACATGCTGATGGTGAACGCTGCTCAGGATTCCTGCTGTTGCAATGCATTTATTGAAAACCTCTCGAAAGCATCACACTTATTACACATTAATAAAACACAACACCATTTTATTTATGGAACAATAATCAAATGCAGAAAACTGCAGTCTCGACCTGCAGAACAATTCTCTTGCAATTCTTTCGGAAGCTATTTAAAGTAGTATAGGAAACATTTCCTTTGCTGTTAAAATGTAAAACGTGTTGATAATTAACCTATTCGACAACATTTTCAGCCACTGCTATGCCCACTCTTATATAAAAGTTGAGATGATCTAATGTTAACCTATAAATCGAAATTTTTGGAGCTCTTTTAACTTAGAAAGCTCTAAAACTGCTATAGTTTGATGTTAAAAGTAGAACTTTTTAAATCCATTGTTAAGTAGTAAGATGAGTGGCTGAATGGAAAGTAAAACCTCCTTTTTTTGGAGTTTTTTTGGAGTTTTTTTTTTGCTTCTTAGGGTATTTTATCTCAAAATGTCTTTACTGATTAGATGAGCATCACAAGGATAAAAACATGGGAAATGATCAGACCTAAATTCAGTTTCATATTTCTGACATGAACTGAGATCAGCTGGACCGGTGTCACAGAACTCCACCTTGATGCGCTGTGTTTGAGTGTCCTTCTTGTGAAAATGATGACAGCTGTTAGCTCTTTGTCCACTCCGTCATTCCTGGCACCAAGTTCTCAGCAACCTCCAGGAAATAAGTTGAGAGTTTCAACCTTTTCAGGGTTTGAAGTGTTGGATGTTGCTGCTCTTCCTCCAGCAGACAAGACTGCGGTGTCTCTCTGTCCCCTTTTCTTTTTTCAGACCTGCCTATTTTTCTCTATATTTCTCTTTCTTCATCTTCCAGCTCCACATCTCCTGTCTTCTCTTCATCTCACCATCTTCCTGGCCCTCGATTTTTCCTGTTCACTCTTTGACCTCCTCTCAAGTCAGTGGCTTGGAGTTGGTAGATGTGCTTTGTGATCTTCACCTTTTCCCCTTACTTCCGCTTGTCTGTTGGGACGCCTCATCTCTCTATTAAACCTAAGGATGTATATGGATAAGAAATTGTTCAGTGTACTGTTAAGAAAGAAAAGGCTGAAATTTGAAAATCCATTTGCTTTTGAGATATTTTCTGCCCCAGTTTTAGATCCTTGTGCTGGCACTATGATGCCAGAAAAGGTACCAGCGGAGCAGTGTTACCAAAGAAGCTTTTCCCAGAGGTCGAGGTTTGGATATTTGCCACAGTCCAGAATGACGCAGGTCCAATTCACAGGTCCAATTCACAGCAGTATTATACACTAACCCCTTAATCAGATGACCGATGCTGTGATATAATGTGGTTTTATTGCTTATAAACTGATCGAATCAATACCCACTTTATCTAAATGTTTCAGACGCTCATTTGTATTTGCAACAGTTAATTTATGCAACTTGTTGTTGCATAAATGGCAACAAAAGAAAACTAATAGGGTAGCTGTATCTTATCTCCTCGTTGACTTTACTTCATGGCCCTCCTTCGGTCAGGCGACGACCTCTCGCCCCTCAGCAGACAGCGGTCACGTCCCCTCTCATTGTCTTTTACAGACTGTAGAGATGAGGGAGATGGGGCGGGACGGGTACTCCGACACTGAGCCCTATCACCCAATGGATGGGCATGGGCGGACCCTCTCCATGCCCCGCCTCTCGGCAGACAACCAAGTGAGCACCTTCATCCCACCATCATCATTATCACTCGTCACCATCATCACTCTCCATCATTATACCTGTTAGCTGCAATGACAGTCAAAGTGAATCCAAAAAGTCTTTGCTTGCATCCTAAAAAACTAAAAACAAGTGTGAAATCAACTAAAATCAAATTTTCAAAAAAACAAACATACTATATATTTACCCATATCTTAAAAAAAAAAAAAAAAAGCATATTTACTAATTAGTTTTTCTGTGTTTAAACTGTTTGTTTGTTTTAAAATGTCCTATATTTCTTGGTAGGTCCATTTTGCCACAGCAAATGTACAATTAGTATTACTTAATTGTTATATCATTATGCTTTAGAGATGTTTATGTTGATTATATACTTGTTTTTTTACTCTAAATAGTTTATTTTATTCATACAGTATTTTTTTGGCATGTTTACTTAGTATGTACCTCTTTTTTTTGTTTGTTTTTGTTAAATTATCTCGTTCTCTGAACAGGAAACGTGTTTTAGGATGCAACATAAGGGACAGAGACTTCTGTAGATTCACTTTCCTCTGTCTGAATTCCCCAGTATGTCCTCCCTCCCTCCCTCCCTCCCTCCCCCTCCTCCTCCACCGGTCATCCAACCCTCCCTGCCTCCCTTCCACCCTCCACTCCTCCAGCAGCTGACCCACTGCTGCTCTGCTCCAGGTGATTTCCTCTGTGAGCAACATGAGCTGCATGCAAAGATCTGAGCAGAATGCAAACTGGGTCTGAAGGCTGGACAAGTGTCCTAGATATGTATATAAATATATATCTAGAAGACCTATATGTATAGAATATTTTTCTCTTCCCTATCCCGTTCCCTACTCCATTTCCATTCAATCCTTGGTGTGTCTGTCCTGTGTAAACTGTGGCCAGAGTTAGCGACACTCTTCAGCAGTGAAAATGAGACAATACGAACGACTCATTAGGAGCTATTCATAAGTACGTGGAACATTTAAAAATAAACAAAGCACCTGGTGGACAAACTGGGCAACAGTATAAAAACAAAAGTTACAAAAAATGTTGGATGTCAATTTAATACATTCTGAAACCCTTCATAGAATGATTACTGTGATCTCAACAGGGTAGAAAGCATCACTGCAGCACCTGAGCTGACACTTCACTGAAGCTTGTATGTGAGAGGGACGGAGAGAGGTGTCGACTGAGCTCAAAACAGATTTGATTTATTCCGATAGGCGCACATTCGACTGAAAGGACTTTGACATGTGAAGTTCTGATTTTGTGCACACTGACTTTGAAATCTGTTCACCAAATCGTTTCGACCTGAGAGCTTTTCCAGCACTTGAGAATAACAGACGTGAGGCGTTTTCGGACCACAAGAACTATTTCACCTTCCTAAGAACGGTGGGAGGGAGTTCCTCTTTTGTTGTGTTTTCCGCACAGGGGAACTTAGAACCCTTTAAGTTCCTATAACTCTGTATTGTTGTACTTTTTTTTTTATCTCCTACCCCTGGATAGGTACTTTCCCTGTTACACTGGGAGCTGACGTAACTGCACTGTGATTGGTCGAAGTCCGGAGCACAGGCAACCGCCATGTTAAGAACACTGTGTAAACAGTGAGCACGGTGAAGTACGGCCATAAATGAAGCTGTTTAAAACAGCAGAGGAAAGAGTTACAGCGTGATTTCGATTCGATGAAGAGAAATATCAAAAGTCACTCTGTTCACTTCATGCCACGTCGTTTCAGAGTTCATATTGGCGGTCCGAATGCAAACTGCAAAAGGCCTGAGAAACCTATTTAGTTCTGGGGTAGCTCCTCTCAAGAACGCCCGTAGAACTGTTTGGTCCGAAAACGCCTACGATTCCTAACAATTTTTGGCTTTACGACACGTTACAGATGATAATCACATCTTCTTTGCCAATAACCTCCAAGAGGCCAGAATCTGATAGGATGATACAATAAACTTGACAATTATTTTCTTTAAAAAAATTTTAAAAAAGTGTTGAAATTGCGTATATTTCGATGCATTTTCCATGCAAGACTTGTGGACTGGAAGCCTCTGGCTGCAGTTACACACACTCACATGCACTCTCGCATGGCCATACTCCAACATGTCACTGCATCGAGTCATGTTGCTCTCACTTTGGTATGTTGGTTACTTCATGAAGTGTTTCCGTATGAGCGAGTAAACAGCAGGAGAGTCCACAAGACGATTTTGGTGTCAGTCTCATTTTTGGTAATTTGTAGTATTTAAAGTTTTGTAACTTAGCCACAATATTTAGAAAAATGATGACTAAGGTAAACTGTGCAGCTTGTACAGTTTTGCTTTGGTTGGTGTGGACAGTCAGTGACAGTCTAAAGAGATGTGACGCTAGTTGGTCAATGTTATAACATTATTCAGGGCTGATATTAACTTGTTATAATATTAAAACTGGCAGTTACCCTCATACTGTAGTTCCAATATGAGTGAACACAGAGTCAACACAAGAAAAAACATTGAATCTTCAAATCCAGACAAAAGTTCTAATAACTTCGTCTTGTTTTTTTCAAATAAAAGCAGACAATCAGGTCTTATTACTGCTATTTCACTGGCAGCAGTCCTGGGAAACACAGTGAAAGTTTTAGGACTAAAAGATACTATTTTTAAATAATTCGAAGTGCGACTATATTTAACATAATGAATGCCGCCATGTAAAAAAAATATCCTGTGTGTGTATCTGTTTATGCGTGTGTGTTGCATAGACTATCCGTGCGTGTCTGTTTCCTGTTACTTACTGTCTTCTAACACTGCTCTGCCTTACAGAGAGCTCATGCTGTTTCGGTAAGTGTGTATACGAATGTGTATGTGTGTGTGTGTGTGTGTGTGTGTGTGTGTGTGTGTGTGTGTGTGTGTGGTGTGTGTGTGTGTGTGTGTGTATGCGCTTCTATTGTCCTGTGTCCTCTCTCGCTCACCGGCACACACACCTCACTCTCATGTGTGCGCGTTGGCCTTCTTTATATTAACTGGGTTCTCTCTCTCTCTCTCTCCTGTCTCCGCCCCTCTCCTCCCTCATCACTTATTTTCTACCTCCTTTTTTTACAACTCTTCTCCTTTTTTCTGTTTTATATGTCCTACATCTCTCTCATCCCTCTTCTAATATTTTACCCTTCATCATCATACTTCTCTTCCTCCTTTCTCTGCCTTTGTTTCACATTCCTTGGATCAATTTATTTGTTTGTATCTCTGTCCTTTACCTCTTTTCTCTTCCGGTCCTGGCGCCTGTGCTACGTTGGGCCTATGCTCTTTGTGCACATTTATGTGTGTGTGTGTGTGTGTGTGTGTGTGTGTGTGTGTGTGTGTGTGTGTGTGTGTGTGTGTGTGTGCGTGTGCTACACTGCTCTGCTCTACGTATCATCTCTGTGTTTGCCTGCTCTGCAGCGGAGGAGACACAGGCCTCGCGGAAATAACCTCAGTGTATGTACCTCTCTCTCTATCTCTGTCTATCTCCCCTCCCACTCCATCCTTCTGGCTCTCTGGCAGTTTTCAAACTGGATCTGCACCAAATTGCAGTTGGCAATTCGTTGTTTTGCCTCGACTGGGGTGCCATATGGGTGGGACGGTTCACCAAGCTGACTTTCTGACCGTTCCTCAAAATGTTCCTGCACTCTGACAACATTCAGTATCACAGGAACTATGTGGACAACTTACAGGTCCAAGTCCTCAAAGTTCTCAGAATACCAAAACACATGTCCGACTGACTACATGTAGAACTGTAGAACTCACCGGCGGTTCCTGTGATTTCTGGTTTTATCTAAACATTATCTGTATTTTCGTATTTTCAGTAGTAACTCTCTTTCTGTGCTCTTTCACCTGTGCCAACGACACAATAACAGTATGTTCACTAAACGGTGACCCAGTTCAGTGATAAGTCAACACAGATATAGTTTCCTGACAAAAAGAGTACTGTAACTGCTGCTCATCCAGAGTGTTTGAAATCCATTTAACACCTTATAAACTTGTTTTCTCTCAGTTTTTACAGCGTGCTTTGTTAAAATCATTGCATGGAACAAACGTCCATATTTTGTTTGGGCACTTTCCTTTGCATCAGGTATTGGATCAGAACAACTTTTTTTTTATTTTGTACATAAAATAGACCCACCTGGTGCTCCAAGCTCTATCAATCAGCTGCGACGTTATTGTCACTGTTCAGATCTACTTTGATAACCGCTCCGTTTCCTCTCTTCTGATCCTGTCAGCTTTTCTTTGAACTCTCTGAGTCTCTCTCTTTCTTTCCCTCCTCTCTTTCTGTCTGTCCGGTGTTTGCTCATGTTGAGGTCGCCCTGCTCTCCATTGTTTGTTCTCCGTGACAACTTTTCCAGAAGTTCCGCTCGTATGCAGCGTCTGTGTGTGTTCCTCTGTGTGTGTGCATTACATGTGCATTTGAATCCGTTGCATCACTGCAGACCGGGTCAACAGTGTATGACAAAAGCATGGACTGCCCTGATATGCGACTGTTGGCCTGTATCGGGGATCGGCAGCGTGCCAGCATGTCATTGGTCATGCATGACGTGGAAGAGTCTCACAGTGGCTGTGAGAGGAAGTGACGCTCCAACAAGGGAAAACGTTGCTTATCAAAGACTGTTATTCAGTAACTTGAAAGGAGGAGTGCAGGTTGTACAGAGGAGAGTGAGGGGTTCATGAAGTGTTCAGCACTTCTGTCTGTCTGCCAGATGACATCATTGTTTGTCGCTTTTCAATCAAAAACGTACAACTAGGGATGTTACACAGAAATAGATTCAGTCAACAGCTTATTCGGACACGGACCATCAGGATCATTCCGTGACTGTGATGTTATGACTATCTGGGTGAAAATGATCATTAGAGATGCACGATAATATCGGCGTGTCATCAGTATCAGTCTGTAAAATTTTATATTTAAAATGAAATATCAGCCTCGGGCCCAAATGACCGATATGACAGGCCGATGAAATGACCCTTTAATTATGCCTAAGTGCTTAATGACCGAATAAATGCCGGCTAAACTGGTTCAACACCATGTCCCCTGTGTGAGGTTGTTCTTGTGTGTCTTTTGCAGAGCGTCAAAGAGAGTGCAACGATATGTCTGTGGTGTGGAGGTTTTTCAAAGTGTCTAAAACAGACAGCAAAGTTGCTCTAAGCGATGATTGATCAGTGTTGTTCGTGCAAGGGTTAGCCACATCACGTTCCTTCAAGACTACAAATCTAAGTGTGCTTCCTAAGAACCGTCGTCGTGATCATTACGCAAATTTGTAAAGAACAAAAATAATATGTGCATATATTAACATCCGCTATCGGCAAAAAGAGATGGAAAATATTGGCATACCGGATATCAGCAAAGAAGTCCCTAGATAACTATTTTATTTCTTACTTCTGATATAAAAGAAAGATTGACCAAACTATTTCAGGTCGATTTGTGTTTTTCTCTCTTCTGTATTGTAATCCAGTTTAATCCCCAAATATACCTGATTTATATACAGGATACCTGAACAGCTACTATTTATATGATAGGGGAGTACAAAAGACACAGCTGTGTGTCCCAAAAACCTGAATTATTAGTATTAATATTAGTACAAGTAATAATTATAATATCCCTCCTCCAAACTGTAACATTTTAACTTGTTTACACTTGCTTTTGTTTTGAGTTTTTTCAGTTACTTATGCATTTTGAATTAATTTACTTTTCTGAAATGTGCTCTGAGATGAAGCTTGAAATGAACATGGTCAGAGTCAAACAGCTCTGACTGAAAACATCTCAGCAGGAATACGATGACTGAAGCTAAACCGTGCTGGCAATGATCTTTCTAACGACCCAAAAATGCAAAATTGAATAGAAATCAATCTCATTGATATTTAACTGTATTTATTAAGTCATTACTGACAAAATGTTTGATTTTGAAATGTTGTTACATCCTCTCTAACGACACATGGAGCAATGTTGTTCCAAAACAGACCCCGACAGAACATGTGTGAAGTCCTTTTCGTGTTTGTGTGTGTGTGTGTGTGTTTGTTGTGTGTGTGTGTGTGTGTGTGTGTGTGTGTGTGTGTGTGTGTGTGTGTGTGTGTGAGCAGATGAAGTGTATGCACATGTTTAGAACAGCTGGCTACCCAGAGGACGTGCATGGCTTGTGTTAGGCTGCTCACAGAGTGGACAGACGGCTGTCTGTCTGTGTTTGTGTAGTGAAGCTCCTCTGAGGACGGTGTATCCTCTCGTGTTTGTCTTTGTGCGGCCTGCTGCTTGCAGACGGACATGTGCTTTATCATGAAGGTGATGTGAAGCTTTGTGGGGGTTCACCGTGTCAGCAGGATCCTGTCCTGGTCAGAAGAGCCTGACGGTGAACCCAGCGAGAAGATCACACAGGACTGGTTCCAGTAGAAATATTATATCTTAAATTTCAACTAGAGTTGCTTCCTTTCCGTGACTAGCTCTGATTCATTGAATTTATGTATTATTGTTTTAGAATTGTACTGATGCGGTAGCAAAGCTATATATTTACATTATATATCACATACTGTATATATACATATATATATATATATATATATATATATATACAGCATATACAATAGTTTTCCTCTTTCCCACAATCCCACGTTTCACCTGATACTTTGACTATCAAAAGGAAATAAAAACACCTCTTTGTCCTCATGTCACCCACAATGAACAAATTTAATGACTTAGGCCCAGTTTACTGGTGGAAATCATGTCATTGAACGTGACTTTGATATCCATGTTCAAACCCTCACTCACATTAAAACCTTAGATAACTTTAAATAACGATTTTGTTTCGAACGGAGAGTCAGATTGTGTGATTTTCCTGTTGGGTTCATGCAAAGCTTTTGATCAGGTCCTAAGGTTATGGAATGATGGTTCGTCATGTCCACGTGGTGTCCTTATTTGATTTACATCATACTTCAGAAACATTATATCTATTTATAAGCAGCCTTTGGAAACATAACAAAGCCCAAACCTGGCTTTGTTTTTGATAAATTTTTTTGATCAGCATCCTTGATGTTCTTTTCATATTAGCAGCCAAATACTAGTAGTGACATCAGCTCCACACCAATGAGATGTAATTCTCGTTAATGATCAGGATTAAGATTGTATTGGTCTCTCCAATCTACTTCATATTCTTAGTGGTCTACAGTATGCCATTTTAAAACATTGGTATTTACTAGAAGTTACAAAAATGATAATTTGGTATTATTACAATACAGTGTGTAGTGACAGTAGTAGTTGTAGGAGGAGGAAGAGGGGGAGGAGAAGTGGTGGTGTTTCTGAAGATATAGCCAACCGACTTTGGCATGAAAACCTATCCGGCTTTGCAACCTGAGTATGATGTAAATGAAATATGGCTGCCATGAGGAAAAGCCCATTCGGCTCCTCTGCCTTGTGCATGCGAGGCATGGTTTTATAGCCCTCCTTCATGCTTGTAGTCTGTCTCTGCCCTTTTCTTCTCTCCCTGTCAGTTCCCTGTTTTATCTCTGTCTGTTTCATTCCTCCATGTTTTGGTGAAGAAACATGGCATCACATGCTATGGACTTATCTAAGGCTTAGAAGTTATGAACTCTAGGTGCTATGGGTCGAGCTACATGAATGCCAATACTGTACGCTGATGTACTGTAGGATTTAAGATGCCTCCAATAGTATCCAGTGTCTTCAGATCAGATGGGTGTACGTCACCACACAGGACAACACCAGAGAAAAACATTTATATTAACAAAAACATACAACCTTTGAAAACCTGAAGTGTCCTGGTGTTAAACCCCCACCCACCTAAACCAAGAGTGTTTGGTTCTGCTGTTTGACTTCAGTATTTTCATTCAGTCATTTAGTAATCACATATATCCACATGCAGATAGACGTTGAATTCAGTGTGCAGCTCTGTGTTTGTATGATACACTCAGTAAAAGTCAGTGAAGTGAACGTCGTCCTTTTGACAGACAAAAATGGACTCCAGCTGTCAGGATGCATTAAATCTCACTTCTTTTCTCCTCTCTTTCTTTCTCTCTCCCCCGCTGTTGTTCATCTCTTTTCTCCCTCTCTCTTCGTCTCATCACTTCCTCTCCGACCTTTTGCTTTCCCTATCCTTTTTCTGTATTTCCTTCTGTGCTGTTTCCTTTGTCCTCACAGACCATCACTGACACCAGCCCGATGCGGCGCTCCACCTCCAGCCTGGTCCACGGGCGAACGGGCCGGGGCGTGAGGCTGGACGACTACTCCCTGGAGAGGGTGGTGTCTGAGGAGGGGAGACACGGAGGAGGACGCCGGCACAGGGACAGAAGTCACCGCACCTCGCAGCGCTCCCTGACCAGATACACCGACGCAGACACGGGTGAGTCACTCATCACGGTTATCTACCGTTTGCTTCCTTTGATGCCTACCTCACATCGGACTGTCATCTGCACATCTTAAAGGTTTACAGCTGTAAAACCCACACGTGTCTCCGGTGCTCAGCTTACTTACAGTAAGAGTTACAGCAGGAAAGTCATGAATGTAGATTTTAGACCAGTGTTCTGGCAGGAGGGCAATGTTTGTTGTTCTGTCTATTCAGCACGTTGGACCAGTGTGTAGTCTGAACAACTGGTAGAGGGATTGTTACGACAGTCAGTCACGTGTGTAACACTTAAATTCATGACAAGATCCCTTGAAGTGTAACATTTCAAACACACTATATTATTTTAACGTGTCGTAAAGGGAGTTTTTTTCCCTCCCCCAGACGCTCACAAGGGAGTTTTTGAATTGCAGCGAGGTTTCGAGCTCACTGTGTAAAGTACCCTGAGATGACTTATTGTATGCTGTGATTTGGTTCCGTATACATAAAACTGAAATGAAATTGAAACATTAGTGTTAGCGTGTTAAGAGGCCACCATTTCTATTAGTATGTGGCATTTTAATATCACATGTTAAATGGAATGTATATCATATTTACCATGGAACAGCTGTATGAGGATTAAACCAAGGAAATGCTAAACTTCAGCATGTTATCAAGAAAACTGTATATAAAAGGGGATGTTGACTCCGGGTGTGAAATGTGAAGCCAGTGCAGAAGTGCGATACCATTGAGGGCCACTAGGGGGTGGCTATAAAAAAAAACAAATCTCCATGGCTTCATGAACCCCCTTTCAAAAAGCGTCAACTTCTCTCATGAAACACAAAGTCAAATCATTTTCCTCCACAAGTCATAATGCTGTAATTACCTAAATTCACCTGGTTTGATTGACATGCCTGAGGTGCAGTCAGGTTGCTGGTGTAGGTGGGCTGCAATAGTATTGTTGGGTTCTCAGTCAGATTCTGTGCAGCTCCACTCTCTCATCCAAATATGGTCACTTCTAGCTCCAAAAGAGCAAGATGGCACAGCAGCTTGCATTGTTGTCTGCAATATAATGTCTGACAGTATCACTGACAGTTTTTAAATTCTACCTCATTCTGGCCCTTGAAGAAATGAAGGTACACCGCAGGATAAGAAATGATGGAGCAGTGCTGCTTTACAGCTTGATCAAGAGTAACTCAAAAGCAGTTGTTGAGGACATTAAGAACAATCTGTGCATTTATTAAAGTAAGAGAACAGCACATTCCCAGATCATCATATTCAATGAATTCTCTGCGTGTCCAGTCTTGACACGAAGAAGTCCTTGAAAAGAACATTGTGCGGGCAGATAGCTCACTTCAGCTCTAATTGCAAGTGCAAATTGCATGCTTGAGCTGTAAAACTAATTCAACAAGGCTGACACAGTTCAACTCCAAAACCCTTTTATAATTGGAGAGCTCTCTAATCTGATGAAGAATCCTCCGCTCTGCTACACTACATGGACTCTAAAATTACTTTGTTGTGCTCTGCGTTTGACTGCACAGCTGCAGTGGATTTCTGTCTGGACATTTGTATGACATGTTGTAATCTTTATTTGTGTTTCTCCCCTTGGGAAGTTCGTGTCATGATTGGTTTTGTGTTTGCACGTGTAAACTGGAACATCTTGTTGCAAGGCCTGGGCACAGACCTCAGCACCACCACTCAGTCAGGCGACCTGCCACCCAAGGAGCGCGAGCGGGACCGCGGCCGGACCAAGGACCGCCGTCACCACCACCACCACCACCATCATCACAGCTCCATGGACAAGGAGCACTACGGCCCCGACCGCCACGAATACTCCCACAGGCATCCCCACGACCGCCACTGGTCCCGGTCGCCCAGCGAGGGGCCCGATGGACGAGGTCACAGACAGGTGGGCTTCAAAGACTCCAAGGTCGATGTCATGAGTCATAAAATATGAGGGACAGTTTCTTATTACTGCCTTATACCGGTTTTATGGTCTGTCTTAATTTCTATTTGTTGACTGGCTTGTATAAAATATTTGACTTGATGCAGGTTGGTTCTATTGTCACTGTGGATACTGACAATGGTACTTTACATCATACTATTACACTGAAGGTGGTAGTCACAGTGCGGTAAGCTTCTGTAGCTTTAATAGGTGTTACAGGTATCCTGTAATCATGAGCTGAGCACAGAGGTAAATTATTTATAAAGAAACCCTCAATGTGATCTTTAACCTGTCTCTTACTCCCACCTCAGGGACTGTGTGTTTATTCAGTAAGAGTTCACACAGAGTTATTTCCATACTCCTACTTATGGATATCAATCTCTCTTTTTTGTGTTACGCTTTTTCCTTTGTCACTGTTTCTCTCTCTGTCCATTTTTCTTCGATGTGACGTATTTGCTTCTTGATGTCAATATTTTGCTTCATCACTGTGTTTTTGGATGGTTTTCAATGGTGTTTCTCTATCAATCTCTCCTTCTCTCTCTCTCTCACCACCACTCTGCTCTACTCTGGCCTCTGTTGTTGTTGTTGTTGTGGTGCGTTTTGATTTTCCTTGTTTACATTTTGCTGTAGGGCAGTAGTTCGGTGAGCGGCAGCCCGGTCCCCTCCACCTCGGGGACCAGCACTCCACGGAGAGGCCGTCGCCAGCTGCCTCAGACCCCTGCTGTCCCGCGTCCACATGTCACCTACTCCCCCGCTGTCCGCAAGCCCAGCTATGGCCCCCCGGGGCCGGGCCGCCTGCGCTCGCCCTCCCCCCGACACTTCTCCCCACCAGACCACGAAAGAGGCTACCACAACCGGCCCCCGTCACGCCACCCCTCTCCCCACCACGGGGGATCCTCGTCCCGACATGGATCACCGCGCTCCCCTAGGCACCAGTCCCCACGCTCACCCCTCCACGGCTCGCCTCGGTCCCCTCACCGAGGCCGCTGGAGCGGGCCTCCGCCTGGGGACAGCCTGGAGGGTGAAGGGCCCTTCTACGAGAGAGATTATGAGTATGAGCGGCACCACGAGCCTCCTGCCTACGAGCAGAGCCTCTCCCACGGCAACCCACACCCACACGGAGGAAATCCTCACCCACACCCACGCTCCCCCAGGACTGCCCACCACGGGCCCCCTCCGCCCCCACACCCGCATCCACGTAGGGTACCCAATGGCTACCGCTCATCCTCGCCTTCCCCACATCGACGGGGACCACCAGGGGCGCCGCCCCCCCACCCGCACCACCGACCCCCCCATGCCAGAGGGCCCCGCAAGGGCCTGCATGAACCTTATAGTGAGACGGACGAGGATGACTGGTGCTAGCAACCACAGAGAGCAAAGGATAACGGCAGGAGAGGAGAAGAACAGCAACCTCCGGTGCTCTGACATTGGATATGAGACTTTTAATAAAGCGGTGGTGGTGAAAATGTTGGGAGGAGTTGGAACCCTTGGATGCCGTCTACCTTCACCCCTCAGACTCTAAATCAGAGGTGGGGGCTTGGGGTGGAGGGGGGGGGGCAGGTGTGAAGGTGCTGCGAATAGCTTTTTACACATTTTGTGTAAGACTCAAATCAGTGACAGAGCAGCACGTGAATAAAAGGAAAAAGAGACCGCCAAGACATCGAAGACGAGGCCTGGGCACAGTTGACCTCTGACCTCTCCGTCTCAGAACTGCACTCCCCAGAGTCTGCCCTGATCTTCAAGGCCAGGCTGTCGGGGGAACAGAGAGGGGTGGGAAAAGAAAGCAAGGGAGGAGCATGAGGTTATAGGAATGGGCTGTGATGAGCACTTCTCCCAGACTGACGCCCGATTGCTTCGATTTGTTAGATGTGTGCTATCTGGCCAGACGACTACTGTAAAAGCCTGAAAACGAGCTGGAACACAGAGTCCACTACTTTGACTCTGCTCCTAGACAGTTATGTTTAAAGAAAAATAAATTAATAAAAGCCAGGACCCCCTAACCCTTACATGCCAAGCTATGCCTCCAGAAAATCAAACTTGAACAATGAAGAACACAATGAAACTTTACATGAGATACAATGAAAAGAAAAAAAGGGAGAACAACCACTTTATCTTTAACCTTTTTCCTTTCCAAGGGACAGAACCAGGAAGCTCCGCCTATACTGCAAAAACCAGCCAATCACAGCGCTGGCTGATATTTGATGAGTTTTATCATCTCTGTTTACTGTTAAGGACTCACTTAATGCTGATGGAACTGCTGTGACATCACTTCCTGTCCAGCTGGCGGTGGTAGACGAGGAGGGTGAGGCACAGTGTGGGCTCACTTCCTGTTCGAGTGCGCTTGAGGGGTGGGCTCAGGTAACTAGAGAAGGGAGTCGGACACTTTGTCAAGCCCCTTCCTCCTCTGTTACTCGACCCGGTGCACGGCGAAGGATGACCTGACAGGAAATGACATCACACGGTTGAATAGGGCGGAGGACAGGAAAGGAGGGATGGGAAAAAAGACTAATTTCTTCAGTATTTCTTCTATCGATTACTTCTCCTTCTTGTTCTTCTTCGGACATTGGAGCTTGGTTCTTCTGTTGCATTCGCTCAGCCTCCTTTGATCTTTTTCGGAGTCCAAAATTTGATGGAAACCTGCATGATTGATTAAACACATACTAGAGAGGAGATTGAACTGGTGTGGGTGGGACCTGGGGGCTTTATAGGAAACTTTGCATTTAGGCTTACAAAAGGAGTTCTCTTCTTTCAGACGCTCTCTCTTCCTCTTACATCTCAAACGTAATTTTTTTTTTTGGTTCCTTTTTACGCAGTTGACAGTCGGCTATTTTATTTGTCTCGTTTTCTGCCGAAAGCTGCGGTTCTACAAACTGTTTAAAGACGAGAAACACTGCAGGACCACATGGAGGTTTTTCTGTTTTGCTTGAGAAAGAGGAGGCAGAAAGAGCAGAGAGAAGCGAACCTCTTCCACCTTCATTTATTATTGTTAATGATGACAGTCTTATGAATAATGATATCAATGTCAATGCAAAATGATGGTGACAATGGTGATGATATACTGGTGATGACTGATTGATTGATAGAACTGTTTGCTGTAGATTTGTTGTCATGGTATTTGGAGCTCAAGTATGCTATGTCCATCTCGTTTACATCGGTTCTGTTTTTTACCCCCCGTTCAACGACGTTTACTGCGTTCCTGATGCCTTCCTGCAACGTTTCGGGGCAACGACGGCTTGGGAACATTCACTTAGCAGCATTGCGTGTTGTAACGCAACTCTTAGTATACAGTCTCTCTCCAGAACGGTGGCGGTGGAGGTCGGGGGAGTCGAAGTATCTGACCTGCAATGATTCATGGGGTCAGTACTCAACCCAAAGATCAATGATTCAGTTTCAGAGCACGGAGGGTAGAACGGTTTATTGAGAGAGTGAAAGACTTTTCAGTGACGCCAGTTTTACAGAGTTTAAAGTTCTACTGAGGTAGAGTTCTCCCACATGCAGCCAAAAAGAAAACGGTAAATCTCAAGCTTTTCCCTCTGTTTGGCTCTGTAGTTTTGGAGTGAGATCAGTTGCCGGCAATGACAGCACAGTATCGGTGGTACAGTGTTGGTGTCAGTCAGTATTACACAGTGTTCTCTTTTTTGCCACCAGGGGTGAGTTCTCGGCATACATTGTTCGCCCTGCCCCCCCCCTCCCCCCCCCCCCTCCCCTGCAGGACGGCCTCTGGGCCACATCCCAGCTTCTGGACCTGGAGTGAAACCTCCTTTCTCTCCTATCTTTGTAAGAAATACAGCTCAAGTCCGTGTCCGGAAACACGGATGTGGCCCGGTCTGTCCGTTTGTCAGCCTGTCCCTCTGTCTGCCTGCCAGTGCCAGTGCTGACCACCCCCACCCCTCAAACCCCTTCTCTCAGGTCTGGATAACCAGAGAACAGTCACCAAACCACCCCGGTCCAGTCATGTGAGGTTGTAGCAAAGCTGAAACCCTCTCTGCCAAAAGCCACTTTCAGTATCCACCAACCTCTCTTTCCTCATCTCTTTTTTTTTTTCTGTCCATTTGCTTTGACATCTGTAATTTCAGTTTGCCAGAGAACGACACCGAAGACGTTACGGGACAGGAACACTTAGGACTAATAATTTCATCCTTATTGTTATGAGGGACAGCAATTATTGAATATTCAATAACTCTAGGACAAAATGATAAAGCATAGATAATATATAGTTGATCGCTTACAGATAAATCTAGATATAATAACGTAGAAGTAGTTATAAATAACAGACAGAGTATAATAAGAGTTTCAGATATTTATTTTGCATACCGATCACGCTCACGACACGGCCAAGAATCAAGCTACCCTCGAAACCTCGAGCTGTTTTCTTTGCACTCGCAAAAGCCAGAAAACAAACCCCAGTCCACGTGTTTTGACTCTATGCAGCCCTCATCAGCATCCTCATCCAATTATTTCAGAGGAGGAACTGCAGTGCTGTGGTACTGGCGAACGGATTCATGAAACAGGAACCCGCAGATCTGAGAAACTAATGTGAAGATCGACACCACTTTTGCACACGTCACTCGACATCACACCCGCGGTCTAACGCCCTTTCTTTCACGCACCTCTGTCGCTGTCTTTTTCCTCCAGCTGATCCCTTTTCCCTCCACAGACTTCTATTCTCTCCAGAGATGTTTTGCCTCCAGGCCTAGTAGTTGAGCATAGCATAGAGAAGATGGTGATAGCGGGGGTTGTTTTTGTTGATTGTTTATTTGGCGGGAGTGATGGGGCGCATACCTGAAACCCCTCTGTCCTCACCTTCCATCAAGAGAGGTTACGGCAGGTGGGGAGTCCTCCCCGAAGCCCCCTACAGAGCCACAGTGCCTTCTGTATCCGAGTCACATTCGTCACCCCCAGTCTCCTTCCCCATAATCACTCTCCGCCTCCCCCCTCTTTCCCCTCTGTAGTCGATGAGATCACCCACACTACGCCTTAAAAGTCGAGTCCCACCGGCTCCCATGCTGGCATAGAAACAGGGAGAGTGGTGATTTTGAGACTGGGCCACGGTTAGGAAATAGTCAAGAGGCTAGACTCGATGCAGGGAAATCAATATCGCATCCGGGATGGGCTAAACTGTTTAACACTCCCATAGATTTTTGTAAAAGTTGCCAAAAATCATAAAAGATCCACCCAGTTTGAATCAGAGCCTCGTGTTTTGGACTTTAAAGACCCAAATGCTCATCAGTTCCGGATCCTGCTAGCTGGCTAGCCCTCTAGGCGTTGGCGTGGTGCCATTTTGTGTCCATCCCAGAGATGTCCTGGGTACAGTTTCAGGCGGTGTAGTGAGAGGTTTACAGAGGTGCAAAGCAGTTTGCTTATTTCTCAGGTCCCTCTAGAGTTAGGTAGCTAGGTAGTTAGACAACGTAGGGAAGAGTCAGCTGTGGAACAAGCGGGCCTTGGATTGAGTTATTGTATGGTTTTACCTGGCATGGCGTCAGACGTAATGTTGACCCCACTCCTCTCCTTTCACTAACCCGCATCACACACTCGGACCCCTCACCTCCCCATCGACATGCCGACGCTCCAACGCTCAACACCGAGCGTGTTGACAGACAGGCAGGAAAAACCCACCTCCATTTTGGCTCCATGACACCACTCGCTTGTCCAGAATTGTAACAGTGGATCCAAAATGGCCGACACACAACACTGCCCTTGTGTGAAAGCATGTTGTGTGTGTGCTTTTCCAAGAACAAACCCCATTCTGTTGGGAAAAAAAATGAGCATCTGACCTTTGTTTTTGTTGTTGTTTCACGGATTTTTGTTTTGTTTGTTTTGAACGGGGTCGGGGGGGATTTGCGAGGTTTTTGCTCAGTCATCACTTCTCTCCACATCTGCTTTCTGTCTTCACCACCGGCTTCTGTCACCCTTCGGTCTTAACGTCTGACTAATCATTTTTGGATTTTCTTCTTCCTTGGGGGATGAAGGAAAAACTAAGAACCGCACCAACCCATCCACTCAGTCGGCTGTGAAATTGTGTCAGTGGGTCAGTCGTGAGGCAACGTGTCGACAAAAACACGAATAAGGGCTCTCTTTAAAAAAAAAAATTTAAAAAAAAAAACTACACAGTGGGTTTTAATGTACAGTAGTGCTGCCAAAAGTTGTGCTTATGTAGCTGAAGCCACGCTGTGGTCTCCCCTTTGTACAGCACTAGATGTGTGCATGCGTGTGTGTGTGTGTGTGTGTGAGTGTGTGTGTGTGTGTGCGTGTGTGTGTGTGTGTGTGTAGGGGGGTCAAGAGCGAGGCGGGGAGGGAGGGAGGGGCGGGAGGGTCAGAAGCCAATGAGAGAGAGATTTTACTGATTTCCAGGTACCGTTGGGGGTGGAGGGCAGGACTTCTGGGGAGCGGGGGGGGGGCAGCAGCAGAGGTCGTAGTGATGTTTATACACAATTTCACAATGGCACTGGACCACTTTTCAGGCTCATCCTCATACTCAGAAGCCATTTTTTCACCAAACCCACCTGCGCTTGGTCCCACTGTGAGGGGGGGCGAAGCTTCTGCTGCGACAGGGAGACATTTCCTCTGTGTGTGCACGTGTGTTGGATGTGTCTGTGCAGGTGTTGTGAGTGGTGTGTGTGTGTGTGTGTGTGTGTGTGTGTGTGTGTGTGTGTGTGTGTGTGTGTCCTGACACCATCAGCTACAGTAGGTTACCCTCAGTGCCTTACACTGTACAGGACACAATGACGTCCTCATCTGAGATGATCACAGCACACACATAAGATTTCAATGTCCTGGTCGCTTTCTTCATCTCCCTCCCTCCTCCACTCCTCATCCTCATGGAGTTCCAGGCTGGATGGGTGGTGTGTGTGTGTGTGTGTGTGTGTGTGTGTGTGTGTGTGTGTGTGTGTGTGTGTGTGTGTGTGTGTGTGTGTGTGTGTGTGTGTGCGTGCGTGCGTGCGTGCGTGCGTGCGTGCGTGTGTGGAAGGGGGAGTGGGAGGGTGTCAGTAGATGATCATGTTATGTGTCTCACCCATCCTCTCCCTCCCTCTCATGCCCTCTAATGTATATTTTGGCTCTGTAATTATTGTGTACATAATCCATAAAGTTTCTGAAAAACTCATCAGATGTGTTTCATTCTGAGTTCATCTTCATCTTCACGAGTCACCTCTCTCTGGTCACGCCACCGCATTGTAAATGTAATACCATCCATGAACACAGGGTGGGGGGATTGAGCTGTCACAGCCGTCATATATGAGTGTGCGTATACATTGAGTTCATGCATGTGCGTGTGGGTGCGTTTTGTTTGTGAGTGTCGGTCTGCTGTGTGTGTGTGTGTGTGTGTGTGTGTGTGTGTGTGTGTGTGTGTGTGTGTCAGGTCTTTATGGAGCCCAGCAGGTATTAAGGCTGAATGATGATCATTTGAGTGCACAAATCTGTCGGTTATTCACATGAATGAATGATTTTACAGTGAAATGACTTCATTTCTTCTGTAGGAACAGTGCGTACTAATTGTTAGAAAAGAAAACATAATCTTGAATCGATGTTCTGGCCACAAGGGGGCAGAAGAACAGTATAAAAAGACAAACTGCATACACAGCCAAAGCCCTTATAGATGATCTCATTATAAAGTGCCTGTGTTAGAGATGCATGCTGCAGACAGAGCTCAACATAAGCATTAATTTGGAGTCATGTTTTTATTCTACCCCATGAGTTAAATATTATTATTGACTCTCATTTGAACTCTGAGACTACACCAACTAAATGGGATAACTTACTAATGCGCTCTGTCAGGAATAACCTATATTGGTAAAAAGGGAACAACCCCTTTCTTAAATGACTAAATGTGCCGCCCTGAACCTGTCCGGCTCCATAATCCAATGCTGATTTTCAGTGAACTGATTCCTCAGAGACATGAGTGAAATGTCTCCTGCTGTCGCCATTACAACCCTCAGGGCCCCTCTCTCTCTCTGTCTCCATCTATTTCTCCTCTCTCCTTCTCTTTTCTCTCCATTTGTTTCAATCTCCATCAGCTCAGTGGAGACGAGTTGCTTCCAGAAGATGTTCCTCCAGCGTTTAGCTCTCAACGTGATGCTACACCCTGACGTTTCCCAAAACATCTCAAGGTGCCACAACATGAGGAGATCAGCAGGATCTTATTTTAACCCTTTGTAGCTCAGATGTAATGATTTTCAGGATGTCAAACTATTAGAGCTGATGTTTGGAATAATTAAACTCAACTTTCAGAAAATAACTGAGGGAACAAATGACATGTAAAGTTCACAGTTTGGCTCCTGTCCACATGTCACATTTAAATCACGTAGGAATGATGGGAGAGTTGTTCAGGTAACATTCAGGTGAGCTGAATGTTACATTATTATTGTCTTTATTAGACACTGTTGCTGAGAGGTCAGAATTACAACATAATCTTTAATCTAATAGTGTGTGACTGATAATTTACTGTTTGATGATTAGGCAACACCAGGTGAAATAGTCGTACCAGGTCAAAAAAAACAACCTCTCAGAATAAACTGTTCCAAACATGTTCCAATCATAAAAGAAACTCAAAAACAACCCAATTCTGAGCCAATCACCATCCACTGCTAACAATGTTGTACAAAGGGTTGAATATCCCTTCAAAGGATCCAGCTGTCTGCAGAGGCACTGAGGGAACTCTGAAGCAACTACCAACCATCCATGTCATCACCATGCACACCATCCGACACTCGACCCAGTAGAACCCGAACCAGTGCCACAGTAGAAAACCATACAGGATTCACTCAGTAAGTTGGGGAAAAAAAGAGAAAAAAATAAACATACATGGCAATTTAAGATAAAAAGAGAAGTATTTAATTACAGATTTGCATGTGCAATGTGCATGCCACTATGTGGGGTAACAAGTCAACTTCAGGAATTAAAAAATATTAAATATAAAGAAAAAAGTATATATATGTAAAAATATATATAGATAGATGTTTTTAAGAGCAATGTGTTTCTTTTTTCTTCTATTTTTAAAAACAAAAAATGTAACAAAAAACCTAACCAAAAAAAAAGAAAAACACAAAACTGAAAAAAAAAAATCATCCTGACAAAAAATGGAAATGACTTTGGTGATGAAATCAAAGAATGTTTGTTTGTTATATTTGCCAGTTATTTCACGGGGGAACAACCTTAGGGCAACAAGGATAGATAACACTTTAACTAACATTACAAAAAAAAAAGAAAAAATGATTTTAAAAAGGGGGAGAAGGAATACAAAACTTTTCCTTGATGAAAAACAATCCCTTTGAGAGTAAAGAGCTGCCTGAACCTGAATCTGGTGATGTTATTCCCGTTTATTCCGGCTATGAAATCCCTTCCTTCTCTCTCCCTCTCCCTCTCTCTTTCTCTCTTTCTCTCTTTCTCCGACCATCTCTTTCTCTCCCTGTTTCTTTCTCTATCTCTGCTGTTTCTACCAGTGCATTTTGTAATTTCAAACAGAACTCTTCCTACAGAACCTGAATAAACCAGAGAGAATGCATTCTACCCTTCCTTCTGTCTGCTTTATTGATCCTGCACCTGCTGACATGACCTTACATGATCCGATTAAATTTTTTTGGTCCACAGGAAGCTGTCGGTGGATACGATGAAATCAATACAAGACCGGGCAGAATATTTTATTTTAATTCATCACATAGTGGGGAAAAAAAAAACGGTTTACAATCTTAAACAATATTGCAAATGTTAGCAATAAATGGACAACGGTTCAATTTTTTGATCTGTCGCCTGTTAGTCGTTAACTACACATACACACAGATCGAAGCATAAGCAAATAACGATGGCATTTCATTCAAGGATTAGGCTGTGCGAAGTATTTTTATTATTGTCAACAAATACGTACAACAAAAAGAGAAAAAACAAAAATGTGTTCTCTGAACATCCCTCACCTGTTGTATGGGATACTGCCCCGTGACCCTCTGGTCCTGAATGAAGAAGAAAATCTTTAAAATACATGACAAAGATAATAGTTTTATTCTTTTGGGGGGGGGGGGAGGCCCAGAAGTCAGCTGGGTGTTGTAGTTTTTAACCAAACAGTAAAGTAGCTGTACCTGAAGTAAATGTTCTTTTGTCAGGTGCTAATTTCAGCAGTGGATTAGTACTCGTCTGGTGCTCCAGCAGGTGACTGCGTCAAAACACAGTTTGTGTTCATCACAATCAAGACTAATGTCAGTCAGTGTAATTTAAAAATTTCCCCTTGGGGATTAATAAAGTAACTACCCAACCTAACCTAACCTAACGTGTGGCTCATGAATGTTTTAAATCAACTCCTGTACGGAGTAAATCTGAAATACTTAGAGAATTTAATCGTGGAAAATTTTTGCTGCATTTTCGAGACAAGTTTGTTTCCATGTCGACAACTTCTCCAGACCTGCAGACATCCTGAGGTTCACAGCACGTCACTTGTATACAAGAGATTTTGTTGATTACATATTTTCTTGAAAGACTAAACATCTCAAAGATGAGTCTTGCCTCAGCAGCTCTACCATTAACCTTGTGGCCCTGTTTTGTAGCGTAAGAATCTAGTTTTAAGACATATTCACATTTTTGTGAATAGCATATAATCATGTGCACATAACCAGATTCGTGTTGAATCCTCCTCCGACATTATGTCACTGTTTTCATGTCTGTCAGATTACACTTTATGAGAATCTGTTTTCATCCTCTGATTACAGGTGCAGAATTCTTTATTCAAGGTATACAAGAAGTCAGTTTCATGAAATCAATGCCAAAAGTTGTCATTTTAATTTATCACATATTGGTAAAAACATAAAGTGACAATAATGAGAGACATGAGTACATTTTGGTTGCCTGATTGAGAAAGGAGTAACAGAAGAATCCATTAATTACAGTCTTCATCATTTGTGACGGTCTGACAGTTTCTAACAAACAGGACAAGAACAATAACAGTCAGGCTACTCAGAAATTGACAAGAGCCACCAGAACATAGAACAGGATTCTGTTACAATTACGTGATTAAAGAAAAACTCATTATCATTAAGAGCAGCAAATTAGATGCAACATGATTAAACTTGAAACGTGATTTAATGAATTCTACAGTTAAATATAATGATAGGAACACAGTGAGAACAGTAATTACTGCTCTTATTGTGCAGTTACATTAGCAAAGCTAATTATGTATAATTAATATGTAGATGAATAACATTTTAGCAACGTCATTACAACAACTTTCAAAATCCTTTTGTTAGATTATACTTTACCTTTAAATATAATACAGAACAATCTGGGCTGCTGTAATTGTAAATAATAATTTAGTAATCAAAGTTTTCAAACTGAGATTCCAGTAAACTGTCAGCTTCGATGAACCTGAACGTTTCTTAATAAAGTCTGAGTAAGAGTGATGTGTATCTCTACAGTCATTTAATAACATTAGTCTTCTCTGCAGAAAAATACTGTTTCATAACAGGGTGACATTATTCATTTAATAAAAACACCTTTAAACACACAGAGAGCGCTTCATTTATCACCATCACATCCTCAGGAGGGTAAACACAGGCCTCCCTGTTGTGTCTTCCATCTGTATCTATATATAACATTAAATAATGACCAGTACATCTTCCTGAACCGAGGAGAGAAGCAGCGACTCACACCAGTTCTCCTCCATGTCATCACAGGTGAGACTCCTCCGAGCTGCTCCTCTCTCTGGTTAAGAATTCAAAGCGTGTTGAAATCAAACGCCCCCACACTGAGCATCCTCCGTCTGCCTCCCTCGTCCTCCTCCCCTCTGTCTACGTCTGGCACTACGTCACCAGTGTGGGTTATGGAAGACACACACACACCGACACACAAAGACTCATGCAGCCTTTTGCTGTGTCCTACACTTCCCCCTCCCGTGTCACGTTTTAATGACACCTCCTTCCTTTTTTTTTTTTTCTCCTTCCTCTCTTTATGTGCTGGCTGCTCTTCCTGCAGCTGTCCATCTTGTCACATCTGTCCTTCCTCCTCCTCATTACTGTGTCGGTGTGTCCACTCATGTGTCTGTTTGTCTGTCTGTTTCCCACCAGCACACACACACACAGGCACACACACACACACACACACACACACACACACACACACACACACACACACACACACACACACACACACACACACACACACACACACACACTGCCTATGTGGCATCTCACCGACACCCAAAAAGCCTGAAAACACAAGAAGTATTATGTCTGAATAGGATTTTTGTGAAAAGCTACACTTATCTGTGGGCTTTAAAGACACTAAAAGCATCGCCTCTGGCCATTAGCCGACCGCATCATGCACACATACACACACACACACACACACACACACACACACACACACACACACACACACACACACACACACACACACAGTCATACAAGGCCAGATGTATCAGAGCGTTCTGTCCTTTTGCAGCAGTCTTAAAATAGACTCCTCCTACACATTCTGTTGCCCTCCAGCATCAACGCATCACTTCCTGTCTCTGCTAGATCGGCTGCTGCCAAACACACACTCACACAAACACACACAAACACACACACACACACACACACACACACACACACACACACACACACACACACACACACACACACACACACACACAAACACACATACACACACACAAACACACACACACACACATACACACTCACACACACATAGACTTTCTACTTATACACATTCATTGTTGGTCTCTCACCTGCTGTAATGAAACACTTCAGTCAGTCACACACTGAGAAAGATGAGGTAATGTGTTCACAACCTTTTAGCATGTGATCATCAAGTGATCATCCCCACACACACACACACACACACACACACACAGAGAGAGAGAGAGAGAGAGAGCTGCAACACAGAATACTTCCGCCTCCTTTTCAGAGAAGCACAAGGAACTTACTAACAAGATTTCATCAAAGCGTGACTTCCTGTTCACAGAAACACACAGAAAAACGTGTTGGAGACTGCAGTGTCCTTGCTTTTTTTTATTATTATTTTTTTTTTATTATTGGATCAAATAGTCCCAAATGATTTAGTGTGCGTGACAGGTCATTAAGGTTCACTTAGTCAGTTGCAGAGGACAACACTCCCGAGCCAAATGTAGCTCAACTGATTCTCGGGAAAATCGGCTAAAGAACGCAAATTAAAGCACATTTTGATGCACTACTGTCACACTGGTGGCAGTAATTCTCCTGTCAGGTGCCATTAAACCTCACAGAGGAAGAGGGAGCATCAAGATGTGTCAAGCCAGTGGATGGCTGGAGAAAACATGATGGAAATATAGAAATAATATGTTCTGTAATTGTTTAAGGAAAGTTTCATGTTTCATGTGCATCATGATTTATTTGACCAGCATGTTGCCATTGTACTTTGTCACATAGTTCAGCTCAGCCACATGTAAAAACATTTTGAGATATCAAAAATTTTGTTCGATGTTTTTGCTTTGTTGGTTTGTTAGCTTGTTTGTTTGTTTGTTGGTTTGTTTGTTGGTTTGTTTTGTGGTATTTATGCACAAATAACTGAAATGTGCATAAAAACAGGTGTAAGAAACTAATTTGCAATAGGACCAATATGTCAGCTATGCAGTTATGAGAAACACAAATTGCCTACATGTGGATTTATATTGATATTAGTAATTAAATGTCATCTCTACCAGCAGGCACTTCCTCCCTCAATGTCTTCTGCAACCTAAGAGTTAACAAATGTGACAGAAATAGTCATAATTTTATTATGTTTGCCATAAATATCGAATTACAATACTATCATGTGCATGAGTGGGGATTGTGAAAATTTCAATTTCGTTATTATATATTCAGGTTTTATTGCTACTATATTAATCTGTTTCCTTCTTCACCTATAATAGCTAAACTTAATATCATATTTTCAGATATTAGGGGTCAACATCTGGTTCAACATACACACCAAACACTTTCACGTCATTTTCATGACAGTCAAATATATATGACTGTCATGAAACCACATGCATACATGTGACTTCCACAGACGTGTTATTTATGTTATATGACGCATGTAATGCGGGGACTCACCGTGATTGGTTGCACGGTGTATCTGCCTCCATCACAGGGAGGAGAGCGCCGGTCGATACATGCATCCTGTCACATTTCCTGCACTGTTCTTTTTTTAGCTCTGAGCTGTTAGAGCTCGACGTCACTGCGACTGTCTGGCCACTGCACTCCGCATCTTAATCAGGCTGCCTCGCATACACACAGTGTACGATTGGCCCAGGGAATACATCACTGAAAAACATCTCTGCAGTTTGCTCTGCTGCTGCAGCAACACTAATACATCCATTAGATTTGTGTGGTAGAAGAAATATATTTCATCCCCAACATTTTAAGAGAAACTGATGATATTTGCTGTTTTTCCTTATTGTCAAAAAAAAACCCATTAAAAGACTGAAACAGCAGTGAAGTGATCCGACAAACACATATTTTATTCTTTGTAATCAGATTTCATCCCTCGTTGCCATTGAGCTCCATGCTCACAAGTTCCTTTATGACAATGAACACACGCTCTATTGTTTATTTTGACGCTGTTCTTCTGCCGGAAATACTTGAACTCACTAGAGCAACAAATGTTGATGAATCTGCAGCTGAAAATAGTCTGTTTACTCCTGTTTGAGTCATGCTTGCCGAAATCACAGTGTCCAAATGTTTTAAAGCCTTTTTTTTTTTTTTTTTTTAAACGCAGCTTATATTTATGGATTTTAACTTTAAAGTTAAATTACATGACATACTATAACTATATAATTTCACAGCCTCACAGCCTTACACAAACAGCTTTAGACTGATGCCGTGATCCAAATAACATATAGTACACTAACAAACAGTGCTCTTACATCTTACATTCTTTCTTTTTTTTGCAGATGTCCCGTCATGGAGCTGCATGTCTCTGCCTTGCGCTTGTCGTCTCCACCAACAGTTCTTCTCTTCTATCTCTATGCTGTCCTTTTCTCTCTCTGCTCTCCTCTCACCCCAACCGGTCGAGGCAAATGGCCGCCCACCTCTGAGCCTGGTTCTGTCGGAGGCTTCTTCCTGTTAAGAGGGAGTTTTTCCTTCCCTCTGTCAGAGGTTTTTCTCCCTTAAAAAGGAGGTTTTTTTCCCTCCTAACTTTTGTGGGAATTGTTGAATTGTTGGGTTTCTCTGTATAATGTTGTAAAGTTCCACTGTAAGGACTTTAATGTTTTTAGTGCCATGATGTGCCATAGTGACCTATGTTGTGATTTGGTGCAAAATAAATCAAATTGAATTGAATTGAACTGAATTACATGCTTAAGTAGTGCAGGAATTTTGACATGGTACTGTTGTTTCAAATCGCACACTGTCGTTCTACACAGAGCGGAAATGACCTCAGCATGTGAATACATCCACCACCAAATGATCTGCAGCTTTGATTCATTTACCCAAA
This sequence comes from Embiotoca jacksoni, assembly GCF_022577435.1. Taxonomy (NCBI): domain Eukaryota; kingdom Metazoa; phylum Chordata; class Actinopteri; family Embiotocidae; genus Embiotoca; species Embiotoca jacksoni. The sequence continues at coordinate 20,982,787 of NW_027185392.1, read as the reverse complement.
AATTAACATATTTTTGTGCCCTGTGTTTGACACACTCAATAAACACTCTGATTCTTCAATTCTTTACGGCGGTGACTATTCAGGGTGGAAATTGTCCAGCGTTTCACACAAATATTTTGGACCATTTTGAGTACATGATCCGGGTACTTGTAGAACACTGCACTCAAAATAGCGAGCGTTAGTGCACAAATACGCCATCTGTAACACGGCATGAGCCTCATGAATGGTTAATCATTGATTTATTGACATAATCGTTTCAGCACTGCTACCTCTTGTTTATTTACAGAATGTATATGTATGAAATATATAATTATATCAATATATTAAAAGTTTATGATGCATCCTTAAGGGATAGGAACACTTCCTGCTGAGTAAAAGCAGTAAATGTAGTGTAGTAATTATCTTTTACAGGCCAACACCACTGATAACAGCAGTCTGACTCACAGCAGTGACCCAGGACAGTCACTGAAACTGTCACAGTCAAGTCTCACACCAGGTGACAAGTAGGAGACAGTTACAACGAATGTCCAGGGTTTCCAGATCGTGTCCCGTTTGATTACCTGTTGGAGTAATAGATTTCTCTTTGTAATAACCACTACAAAGCAGCTATTTTTTTTTTTTTTGCCAAAGCTACAAAGTATGAAGTACATTTGAATAAAAGGAACAAAAAAATCACACCTGCAGTTTCCCTGGCAGGAAGATTTGCACCTCTGAGTCCATTAATGGCCCTTTCAGCACACAAGTTTACAAACTAGTAAGAGAAAATAACATCCTGTTTGTGTTCTGAAAATTATATTTAGTATGAGAGATGCTGGTTGATTGAAGGCACAACGTGTCTATTTAAAAAGTACAGTGTGTGTGTAACACGGTTTGATTGAAGGAAATGTAGGGCGACACAGTGGCGCAGTGGTGCAGTGGTTAGCACTGTCACCTCACCGGAAGAGGGTTCTGGTTCAAACCCCGGCCTGGAGCCCTTCTGTGTGGAGTTTGCATGTTCTCTCTGTGCCTGCATGAGTTCTCTCCGGACACTCTGGCTTCCTCCCACCATCGAAAGACATGTTTGTGTCAGGTTAGTTGGTGATTCTGGACAAAATTGCCCTGGAGTGTGAAGGGTCTTTGTTTCTGTCTGTGCATAAGTGTATAACTGTGATGGACTGGCGACTTGTTTAGCCTGCCTTCGCCCAAAGTGAGCTGGGATAGGCTCCAGCATCCCTGTGACCCCGTTCAGGATAAAGCAGGTGCAGATAATGGATGGATGAAGCACATGTACTGTCCAAGGACATGCTGTATTCTTATTAAAGTGGCCATGTGGAACATTGTGTACGGCTGCTGTGAATAACTCTGAGCATTCAGGCAAGCAGCCCCCAGATCGCAGCTTCTAATCTCATGTGAGCAGTTAAGTCCGAGATGTCATCGATCCAAATCTTGTGGATCAATGTGACACATCTGAGGCTCGCAGAAGTCCTTGAAAGCGTAACGGAGGGCAGTGATTCCAATTGTGTATATGTAAATGAGTGATGATGATTGATGTCAGTGACTCTATGATGACTCCTTCAAAGAGAGATTTCTGCCTTTCCAGACTTACTTTCCCGCCTGTGTTTTAACCCTCCATTACTCTGCAATGAGAGATGGGACTCACTGATATGACACACAGAACGTCTTTATGAGTAACTATGACCATAATAAAGACCACAGCGTGGAGTTTTCTCTCATTGTCGTGTAATTTCACTGAACTAATTTGCATTTTTAAGTGGTTGTTTAAGTCCACAAGCCAATTACGATGCCTTTTAAATGACAGAGTGACTTAAGTCCTTGTTTTACACACTGACAAACACCATTACATCCTCAAATCCTCTTCAGCTGAATAATTATATCTGCTTAAAGAAGGATTTATACTTCAGTTTAAAAAAATAAATAAATCAAAGCGGAATCCCCCATATGGCCTGAACCAGATATGGAAGTTGTTTCTTTTATGTTAAGCCAGTGGCTGTAGTTTGCAGATCAAGGTCACTGTGATAAAACTCTGATCTGGGGGTTTATGCGGTCATTCATATGCTGTGGGAATATTTGGTGGCATTAACATTCACAGTGTGATAACGCAGCTGCTGAGCCTTGATATATGAAAACAACATTACTGAATGTAAAATTGTGAGTAATTTTCTATCAGTGGATCCTAAACTGAAGGTGTGAATTCTCCCAAAGGAAAATCAGAGAAATTAAGGGAATAAGAAGAAAAAAGTCATTGTGTTACAATAAAATAAAAATAGTGCAGGAAACACTAAATCGAGGCCACAATTTACTAAATTGTGCGCGTAACATAAGTTTATGTAGAGAGAGACCGCACAGCACAAATACATTGAGTGAGTAAACGATTGCTATTATTGTAGCATAAGATGTTTACTCACGGCGTTGACATTATTAAAAAGGCGTCGGGGTGTTTTCTCACTATTGTCTATCTTCAGATCGTCTGAAATGACAGTGTACTTACATTAACCCATGCCTGTAAAGGTAATTTTGTGAAAATTCCTTAGGGAAATTTCTTCTATTTTACTGTAGTGGTTCAGATGTCATGTTAAAAAAAAAAAAAAAAACCAGAAGCATAACAAATGCATAACAACATTTTTTTTTTACAAATAAATACATAATGATATGATGATAAATATTACCGGTTAGAATGTGTCCAAAGGCCTCAAGCCAATAAATAAAAGAAGTTTAGAGTCTCCAAAAGACTTGGATTATGATGATTTGTGCACTTACAAGTCAACACAGATGACAGGTGTGATGACAGGTCACCAAAAGTGACAGACAGGATGGTCAAAACTACAAAGTAAGACTAAATACGACTAAAGACACTGTAAAAAGAAAAAAATGGGCCATTTTGAAAAGGGGAGATCTTTTAAACCCTGATTCCAGATATTAAATGTTCATATTTATGTAACTTTTCATACTCACAGTCATGTGAAAGTTGTGCAAAACAACTTCCCAAAAGTACTGTGAGAACAGTGTGTAGTAAAAGAAAACCATCATGTGATTTGAACCTGCAGGTAAATTGTGACTTCACGCTCTTCTACAAGCGGGTAAATCACTTTCCAATGAGGTCTTCTTTTTTTTTTTTAACAATCCTACCTCTCTTCCCCTCTTACTATATCCAACTGCCTTATCTTTCATATCTTACAGCCTTCATCAACAGGAGAATTGTCACATTAAAAGATTATTCGGCTTTTTGCAATGTGTAGAACAAACTGGGGGATTTTTTTTTTTATGACTTGGCAGATTATCTGACACCCGCTGTCCTTGTCAGAGCTTGTCTGTTGCCTTGTTTTACAGCAGTTAATTTGATGAGTACGATGTCACCATACGTGACAGTATAGAGGGTCAAAACTACAAAATAAGATCCAGGATGCTGTAAAATCAAAAATAACTCTCAAATAAACTGTTTCATTAAACCTTTGTCAGAGTGAAATCATTATTTCTCTTTTTTTTTTTTTTTTTTTTTTTTTTTTTGTCTTCCTGGCAGTGCCACAAAGTTTTCTTTCCTACTTCCTCTTCTTCACTCAAAGGCTGTGTTAATATGTTGGAAAGGAGAAGTGAGTAGGAGGATGATATTTACTGTGACAGGGATCTTATATGAGCACAGGGACGACAACAACCCGATCAATATCACCACCAGTTTCTGGTGCCGTTTGATTCCAGGCAGCTGACGGGAAGTGGATGATGACGAGGCCCTCGGGCTGTAAACACTACCTGCTGCTTCTCTGCATTATTCAGCTTGGTGTTTGGCCCCAGCTGCTGCTGTGATGTTGCGTAGCTCTTTTAATATCCCCCCTCTGAATCAGTGTCAGGTCATGTTGGGAAGGAAGGATGTGATTCAGGATTCAGTCATAATCCACCGGAAATGATACGACCAGGGAGGCTGTGTGTGTTTGTTTGTATGAATATGTGTGTGTCTTACTGTAAGCATGAGATTAGCGGCAGCAAGCCAGACTGGCGCTGGGTTGTACCAACCTCCTCCCTCTTATAAAAGGATTGACCCTGTGAACTGTGGCCTCATGTAGACCAACAGCCTTTTAATTTGGAAATAAGATTTGACTCAGACACTTTAAATACCTCCTGAACATGAATCATTTAAGAACAAAGAGCCCAGGACAACCGATAACCCTTTCAACATGTTTATTACAAATATGTACAACATTAATCCAATCATACAAATAAAAAAGCAGCTTGGAATGTGAGGTAATATTATTTCACAGGTCAGACATGAACAGGACATTTTCAGTGACAGTAAAACAGAAAAAGTAGATTCGTTGGCTTCCAACCCCTTGTGGATAGCCTGTTCTTTTTTCCAAAGCACCATGTGAACATAGTAAGTAGGACAGTCCCCAAGCAGTAGTATTGATTTATCAAAGTCCACAGCAGCGGTTAAATGTGCATGTAAATGTGTGTGTGGCGTGCGCCTCAGCTGTCCTTCTTCTTTCAGTGTCTGATATCCGGGTATCAAGGCAGGAATTTCCCTGAAATCCTGGTTTTGTTTATGTGTGTGTGCACCTTGCTCTGTGGTCAACTCTTTACCACTTCTCTTTCTGACTGGCATCTCTGCTGATTCACACATACACGCTTTGAGTCAGCAGTAGTCACTTGTTTGGACTCATTTAACGGAAGGTGAATCACCAGGAAACAAAAAGCAACACAACCAGTTCCCCTTCAGTTTCGAACTCAAACTTTCCAGCCTGTAGCTCCCTTTGGCCTGTTTCTTCTGCTTCTTTGCATGTTGTTCTCCGTGGGGGCTTTACCGGCCCGGCAGGCACACTAGGACGGTCCGGAGAGCTCGCACCATGGCCCCGGTAATCCCTCTGTCCCGGGACTGCTGATGTAGGTCAGCTCCTCGTTGCGCAAACGGATCAAACCGCCCTTGTAGGTTAACGATGTGTTGAGAATCATTCCGCTCCAAAGTCCAATTGGAAGCTATTTTCTCCCTCCATCTGTTCAAAAGGCAGGTATAACCCGATTTAGGGACAAAGTAGTCAGGGACTCCACGACCCCGGCGCGACAGCTGGCCAGTGGGGCCGCATACCTCTCTTCCCCGGGCTCCAGCCTCGCCCTCTTGCTGGGAAGGAAGTCAGGCGCCGCCGACGCCTTGCCCCGGCGTTTCCTGGACTGTCTCGCCGGGCTCATGTTCTCTTTGTCCTCTGTGATTTCGCTATCGCAGCCGTCCTCCGTTTCCAGCTCCTCTGGAGCTGTCTCGGCTGAGTTTAGTGCCGGTTGGGGCTCTGGCTGAGGCTCTGGCAGTCGGGTTTGTTCCCCCGGGTTGGTTGTGGTGTCCATTGGCTCCTCTGAAGATGACTGTGCGCCGCTCGGCCCCTCGTTCTCCCGGGAAGAGTGATAGATGTCCCGGGCGGACCTCATGACCAGGGAGAGCAGGAGGCTCCGGTGGAGTCTCAGTCCCCCTCTCTGGGTCCTGGAGGCATACAGCTTGCTTATCGACACGGCCAGGATCCGTCTGGCTTCGACGTTCACTTCCATTGCGGTTGTGGCACTCATTCTTTTTATGCGTAATTGCGCGCCAGTTGTTTTTGGCACTTTCACCAAAGGCGACAGGCTTTTTCTGTCTTGAGCTTAACTTTAGTTTCTAGTTTGTGATCTGTCTCAGCTCGGACTTCAACTGTTCACCAATTGTTGTATTCGGAGAAATGAGAGCATGTGAGTAGCAGGGTGGCGTTTTATTTCCTCTCTGACGTAACGTGGACTTCATTCCTCAGTAAGTGACAAACAGGCGCCGCCCACACCTGCTGTAGCTGTACAACACACACACACACACACACCATCTGTTCCGTCTCCCCCTTTTTTCTCACAGTTAATCTCTTTATTATTTAGATTTCTGCTTCTGAAGACAGTCATTTCTCGCTCCTGCAGTCCGTGAAGTCCAATTTAGCAGATTCGATTCTGTGCGGTTTTATCTTATATTATTAATCTCGCTCTCCTCATTTTCAGCCTCATTTTGTCAGCTTTCGTAAAAGATTCCAAGAAACCGGGTTTGTTTTCTTTTGGGTTAACTTTTCTATAAAGACAATTATTCCACAAATTACTGTGAATGTATTCTTGTATAGAAACCATGAAATAAAGCTTTAACCAAGCAGGATGACAAAACATTATTCAAAGCCAATGTTATTCCAGGAGAGACACATTAGTGGTATTATAATTAAATATAGTTTAAATAAAGTCTATATTAATAAAGTCAAAGTGAATATTTATATACTCACACCACACATTGATAATATAACACAAGGTGCAATGTCGTGCGTTGCGTTGTATGTTTCTTCGCAACAACAGCTAAACAACAAGTTTACAATCAGATATTGAACACAATAGATTTGCTGCCCAGTGTTTGAGGAAGTTGAGCAGCGTGACATTTTGTAATCAGTGTTTACATTCTGGTAAAAACCCAGCCAGCAGTTCGAGAAATTTACGTGGGAGAAGGAAACGTGTCTCCAGTTTCCAGGGAGTTTCTACTCTCTCTCTCGCTCGCTCGCTCACACGCAAGCAAGCACACAACACAAAACGTCACTCACTCACACTCAGCCTCCATATATGGCTCATCCGGTAGTAAAGCCCCAGCGCGCGTCCCACAGTGGAAAAGCCATGGCGTGAACGTGCAACCGCAGCCCCTCCTCCCCGCTCTCAGCGGTGGTGGCGTCATCTGTACTCCATATATGGAGTTGTCCCCGGTGTAAATAAGGTTACTAAGCAGCGGCATGACTGAGGTCAAACGGAAGGAGCCTGTCAAGAACCCTGCACAGCAACTTTCAAGCCCTCCTGGATCTGCAGCATGTTGTTCAAGATTAACAAAGGTTCAGCCGAGGTTTGAAATCTGCACCATATTTTATATTATGGATCATATTATAAGCTACAATAAACCTGAAGCTGGGGATCAGTAAGGGCTAAAGTTATCTTTTTTTTTTTAAATAGAATAAAAATGAGAGTAAGCACAGTGAGAGCTATTAGTGGGAAATAAAAAGATAAAAGGAATTATTTATTTTCTTGGAGTTGAAGTGAAACTGCAGAACTGTGTGAAAATATCAAATTTAGACCTTAAATCAGGCAAATCCTATAATTCATGGCAACTAAAATTATGCTGCGATATTAAGGCAAACAGTTTTTTCTTCCACTATGACATGAACATGGCGTCGGAAACACAAACACGGGAATGGATATCAATTGTCTTACATGTGTAGTCGTCATTACTTGTTTGTAACAATACAATCAATAATAGTTTAAAATCAACAAGAATCACCTTCAATGGTAATTGTTGTTGAGCAAAAAGTGGCCTGCAAATAGTTTAAAATGTATTATTTTACTTTCTAACTGCAGTGCATGATTTATTTATTTTTAACTGCTGTTAGGCAGGAAATGTTTCAATTCACATGTAATTTGCATTAAAGCTGTTATCTATCTATTATGTTATCTCATGCAAAGAGATCCTGAAGATCCCTGAAAATATACATACAATGTAAATGGAAAGTGATTTGTTGTTACTGGTGTGTGTCGGCAGTTTCAATCACACTTCATCACAGTTTGATCTTGACACGGACGTTGAATGAGCAGTTCTTTAAGCTGAGCGGTTCTTAAGCAAAGAAAACAACCAAACATGACTTCACTTCAGGTCTGTACCCGACTGGTCGCTATGGTGACGGTGTTATGTGTGATTATACTTATGCTGCCTCTGCCTGAGGCCAAATGGGCGGTGGTGTGTGTGTGTGTGTGTGTGTGTGTGTGTGTGTGTGTGTGTGTGTGTGTGTGCAGACCAGAGGGTGGGGCCTGCTTCTCGGGGCAATATTTCTCTATAGAATAAACAGTGGCTGGTTGGACTTGGAGATGATCTAGTTGCCAAAATACAACATTTGCAGCATGGAAACTGTTGCTACAATTAACATTATGAAGATAAACAACTTTATAAACAATATCTTCCTCATAGATTTTGAAGGACAGTTGGCTGGAAGTTTTAGTTCCTTAACTACAAACCCTGGAGCCTTCTTATTTTTTTTGAATGATAATTTCATGCAAACTGAGCATATTTACATTTTTCGTACAGCTTCAGGTGGCCGTTTGTTTCCTTTCATTTCTGTAAAGATGTCAGTGAGTTAAATGACTCTTGGAACTTGCTTGAGTATAAACCCACAGAGAATTATCACCGGACTCTGTAACTTTACAGTGTGTTTTAACATCTTTCAGCTCATTATTTTGGTTGCACAGTGAACAGCTTTACTCTCTCTTCTCGTAACAAAGTCCTTTCCAGCTGCAGAAAGCAGCTGTTTTCAATTTTAAAAGTTTTAAAACCCTGCTGTACGGTATTGTAAAAACCAGTGACAGAGTAGGTGACATACTGATGAACGCAATGATTAGTGATCTTGCCACCAACCTTTTTCCCCACAAATTGAGAAAGATTGAACTAAAAAGAGAGTATTGGACTTACATTTGTCAGATGGACAGAAACAGGACTCTAGACATAAGACGATTGTTCAAATCATTGCTCAACAGATCATTAATAGGCAACCATTTTGATAAACAAATAATCCTTTTAGTGTTTTTAAGCATAAATTGCAACATAATCTCTGGTTTCAGCTTCTTTGAATACCTTTGAAATATCCCTTTGACAAACTCAAATCATTTGAAGCCGTCATGTTGGACTGTGAGAACTGATGAATGCACAAAGCTGCAGCAGCCCATGACTTCCAAACATGAAAGTAGGCCATCCTTACAAGGAGCACTTGAAGGCACCATAAGGGGATGGTTCAGTGTCTATTTTTAGCCTCAGCACTCCTCCTGCTTGTTGTTGGGTCAGAGTCTTTTGTTGTGCTGGAGCAATTTCATTTCAGATGTGGCTTTGTTTTAGAAGAGAACATTTTCCTGCTACATCACAAATGAATCAAACTTTCCACTGAGGCAGATCATTCAGCTGAGGTGGACCGTAGATGTGCAGCAAAAATAACCAACACTGGGTTTTACAATTTTTTTGAAATGTCTTCATAAATCAAATATTTAGCGAAGGATTTTTTTTCGTCTTCAAACATAATGTCTGAGTTTAGAGGATGTTGTATGATGTACAGATTATATAGTGTGTCGAGGCAGGTTTTGTGGCTATTTCAGTTAAACCTACTTATGTGTTATCATCAACACTGTTTATTTTCTCACACAACTTAATTTACTGGACACTACTGTACCTCACATGTTGTATGGCATGATTATAAGTGAGTGTATTGGGTAATCAGCCTCCAGTTTACTTCCACATTTTGTTTTTATGAACAAAATGTGCGTTTTCATTCAGGATTGCAAACAAACACCTTCCATTGATTCAGAATCAATTGCCTGGTTATGGTGCAATAGTTGATAAAGACTATAAAAACTAGACTGATCTATTGCACGTATGAGTCATCATTGGTCGACTTGATGATTGTGCAGAAACACATCACCCATTTCCATAACACACAACCTTTTGGATAACAACTGCTTTCAAACTCTCTGCTGTGAGTGTGTTTACCGGTGACCCATTTATGGTCATCTTTATTTGTGGATTGTGTAAACCTGAAACCTATATAAGTCGTTTTTGACAAAACTGGATGCTAATGGAAGAACTCTGACAGAAACTGCCATGTAAGCAACGTATTCATATTTTAAATCATCCTATGACATGTATACAAATGCACGTCATAGTATACATAACTAAGATGAGAAAGCAGTGGGCAGACATTTCAATTTAGCTGGCCAAGATCTTTGTTTCCTTAGCAAGGATGTACCACTTCAACAGTGGTACATACTTAAAAAAAAAAAAAAAAAGATTATTATCACAGAGAAAAGCAATATGGATCCACACATTACGAAACGAGAGTCCAGAAGGCCTGAAAAAACAACTTTTGCTTGGATCCTTTTTGTAATATAAGGAGGACGTTACTATTTTAATATATTCAGATTCTATTGTGTAGTTCTTTATATTCTTGACTTCTTTTCTGCATCATTTTCTTTAATATATTTATTCCAAAATGTATTTACGGGGTCTTATAGTGCAGTAGAACAGCTCTTTCTGCTATTTGCCCCTAATTAATTGTGGATTTGAATTGTGTAAATAGTTGTACTTTTACATTTCATGCATGCTATGCAGGTCTCTATTCCACTTGAATAAAAATCAAACCACTTATTAGGGTCTTATAGCTTGTATTCAATTTTCTTCTATATTCTCATTGTCCTTATTACGGTTTTCAACATATTTTATCACAGACACATCTCTACGTTGTGACAGTGTTTTTATGGGTTGTGTATATCACTATGGAAACTGTTGCACACTTTGATGTAACTGGAATATATATTGATTTCCTGTTACATGTTTACTGTTTTGGGCATGTTCTCATATTATTTTTTATTTTATAGTACTCTATTAATCCCCGAGGGGAAATTTCTTCGCTACAGCATGGGGGGCTCTCAGGGGAGAGCTGCTGCAACGGGCTGCCACTAGCGCGGTGCCAGGTAACCTGACCTGAGGTGCATGTTTTTGGATGATGGGAGGAAGCTGGAGAACCCAGAGAGAACCCACGCAAGCACAGGGAGAACATACAAACTCCGCACAGAAAGGCCCAGGACCGGATTCGAACCCGGAACCTTTTTGCTGTGAGGCGACAATGCTAACCACTGCACCACCGTGCCCCCCTTATTACCTTTTGACTTGGCACACCAGCCACTACTGTTATGGTCATTGTTGTCACATAATATGAGCTCTTCTACCTTCAAAGGGGTGTGTCATGTTCAGGTGGATTCAATTGTCCAGTTCGTTGCTGATTGATTAGTTTGTCCTTACTATTATTTCTGTGCAGTCATTTCCCTATGTTTTTACTATGCTGATGATGGCCTATAAAGTTTGATGATCTGTGAGTGCTTGTATTCTACTCTTTTTTTTTTTTTAATGTAGCCTATATTAAACAGACCATCAACTCTAGTGCCAGCAATTGTATCACTGCTGCGATGCTGTACCTGTACCAGTAGATAGTAGCAGTGATAGTTGTAGCGTCGTGATGAAAACCCTAAACTGTTTTGTCGCACTTGTTTTTCATTCAACCTGGATTCTGTGGGACAAAATCCACAGTCCTCTGGCACCTCTGAGCCTCAGCTGAGTTCTTTTAACATCAAACATCCACTTTATGTATCCTTCTTTACAGTGGAGGGATAGTTACAGAAATAGGGGACTTCACACTGAAAAGACTGGACCAAGAAATCCACGCAGCAAAGTTCAATTTGGATCACATATTTACACAGAAGGATGACTAGCGATTTTGTCACCCAGCACTTATTAAGGAAGTATACTTGTGGGTGGGGTTTATTTTTTTTTTTTTTTTTTTTTTTTACGAGGAAGTAGGAGCAGAGTAAAACCTGTTTTGGTGTTGCTATACACCTGATTATTGTTTTCTAAAAATAATAATTGTAAGCCTTTTAAAGTCCTCCTCCACTCAAAAATGTGTTTTGATCATTACTGTTTTCTTCTCTGTTCAGAACGATCTATTCTAGTTTGACCCTTGAAGACCTTGTCGTAATTCGAATCCACAACACTCACGTAGAATAAAGTACTGTACCAAATCATCTGACAAACAAAGGTGCCATAGTTTGATGAAAAATACCAGCATGAAATAGACATTTTAACAACATGGCGGTTTCTGGTGGTGTTCAAGAATCACGGTTATTTTGTCGGTGAATGAAACAGCAGATTATTAAGTATAACCAAAAAAGAGGACGCTTCCTCAAAACGTATTCTTTACTCTTCCGACCCTTTCAGGACGTGCATGTCGAAAGTGATTTATAAAATGCTGGTCATGAATTTTCACAGGACAGGATGGGAGGGAGTGGAGTGAAGGAGGTGTAGTAGAGGGGAGGAAACAGGATGAAGACAGGAAGGAGAGAGCAGGGCAGGACAGTGTGGGATTGAGAGAAAAACCCACAGGAATAGAGACAAATGGGTGGGACAGGAAGGAGAGATGTACAGAGAGGGAGCATGCCCCCCCCCCTCAGCATCACCCTACATTGATCCACGCTGTTCTTATGGAGATCTTTTTCTAATACATTTTTAATGGTACCTCTGTTTTGTCCAACGATTCAGATTTCCATTTCCTTTGATTGCTGAACAGATCAAATTCAAACAGGGCAGGAGTTTGTAGGTTTGTTTTAAGGGGGATTGAGAAATCGATTCATCCTGTGACATCATTTCTTGGATATGTCCCACTACCCCTCTTATGGACATTTGTATAATATATCCATATCCATATCCATGTATTTCAGGTGGCCTACTATTTGGTCTCATACAGGGAAGTGGGACTGAAGGCTGTTTACAACTTAGTAAACAACAGTTGAGCAGCATTTATTTTGGCCCATTTGCTCAGAGTTTTTAATCTCCTTCTACAAACCTATTGTCAAATTGGTCCGCAGCCTGACTTTAAGCTTTATTCAAATTCATTTGTATGTCCAGGTCCCATTTGGATTTTGTTACTTTTCTGTGTATGTTTATGACAGATTCAAATCAAATGAACATCAAACGCTGCAGTGTAGCGCGAGCTCGGACAGTGTTTGCGTGAATGATCGTAACTCCTATTCACAGTGACGTCACTATTCCTGCTCCCGGCACTTTGTACACTGCCAGGAGTTGCGCAACTGCGCATGCGCACGGTGTGAAGTCGGAAGGAAACATCATGTCGATAGAAGACCCTTTTTTCGTGGTGAAGGGGTAAGAAATGAACAAATTGAGACGTAAAAGTCAACGTATGTGCACGTTAATTACAAACTACGCTAGATTTGGTGTCCAACTGCGCAGACCGTTTTGGTTTTCCTTTAAGAAAAAGTTACATTCGGGGAAGTTAGCCTAGCGGCTAGCTGTAGCTACCTAGCATCAGCGTTACAGCGGAGGTAGTCAACGTGTTGGTGCTTGTGGAGACGATCAAGAGACGATCCTGCAGCGACAAAACCCGGAGAGTCGTTTCTGTATCTGTCGGCTTTCACCAAAACACCTGGACAGTGTCGCTGCTCTGCTGACGGGCTGTTTGCGACATGTTGTTTGGGTCGGTTGACCGAGGGGCGCAGCTGGAGAGCCCGGGTTGACCCGCAGCCAGGTGAGAGGAGGGTGACTCAACCAGCTGTCGGGGTCCGTCCTCATAATGTCTCTTTATGTCTCCTCTGCGCGTCCAGGGAGGTGCAGAAGGCCCTCTCTCGTGCCCGGGGCCTGTTTGACAGATGGGAGGAGCTGCTGCAGGAGGGCACGCAGGTGGAGACTCATCAACACACCTCACACCTCACACGTGGAGTCAAAAAGAGACCCCATCATTCAACACACACCACACCGTGTGTTTCTTGACAGGCTTGTCGGATGTCCTCCGGTGCCCCACGTTGCTCTTGGTTATAAAACACATATAAAGCAAGGATGCGATCACAAGCGGAAACCTGTAAATCCCGACGCAAATGAATTCAAAACGCCATTTGGGCTGATTTGGACTCAAATGCTCAAGCGGCATTTAGAGGTTGTCAGTTGTCTGTCAGCATGTCGTCGCATCCAAATGTCTTATCAGTAAATCCGTCAGATTCGAGCGGTCCACATGTGAAACAACATACCAACCGCCTTCTGCAACATCATTGACACTCACTGATCCACAGCTTCTGAATGGGCTTAAATCTTCCCTCTTTCATAAATTGGTGGCCAAGAGCTGGTTTGGAGCATTTTAAATGCCACTCGTATTTAATGGAGACAGTAAAGTGTAGCGCATAGAAGAAATGACAAATATGGCAATCGCATGCTCACTGTAGTAATATGTACATGTTGATCAAAGGAAATTGGACATTATTTTCATCTGCAAAACAAATGAAATGTTGTCTGAGGCCGCCGCTGTGTTATTATCATTCAGAGCACATTTGAGTGCTTTACCTGCGGCAGCGTATATAATTTATGCAGCACTTAACTTGGAAACTGTTAAAAAATTCCACATCCTCGTGATTTTAATGACGTGCACTGTGGACGTGTTGTTGTTGTCTGTTGCCTGTTAACTAATTTCTTGAAAACTGTCTGTGAAATTTGATCGTCATTGAGGACTAAAATTACATTTAATAGGCGTTCTTCTGCTGTGTTGTGTCGAGTAGATGGTATGAAAAGCTGAAGCTGTGTAAAATGTTCAGACTGTGTTTAGCTTCATGTTGACGTGTGTGGTCTCAGGTGAGTCGAGATGAGCTGGACTGGAGCGCCAATGAACTGAGGAACTGTCTGAGGGCCATCGACTGGGACCTGGAGGACCTCAGTGAAACCATCAGTATCCTTCAAACATGAACAAATCTCTCCACCTCGTCCCCACAGCCCGTATCTTCACACGACCATCGGTAGTTTTTTAAAACAAGCGGACGCTTTGTGTCACTCTCTCACCCCGTCCCCCTCTGATCTTCACTCTTATTCTTATATGAAAGGCCAGAACCATTTGTATTCACATTATAATTAAGCAAAGAGCAGAGATATATATAAAAAAAGACCCTTTTAGTAGTTGGGAAAATGTAAGAAAATCTTCTTTGTTGAACCAAATGTTCAGCCAGAGGACTCATGAACGGGTTCTTATGTTCCAAGTCAGAAGACGTTAGATTTGTTTGACAGGAGAGACGGTGATGAATGAAATGGGTTTTAACGTTCATAAAACAAAAGGGCTGTCAGAGCGGGGGAACATCTTCAAGTGTTGAAGGGTAGAGCGGAAACGATAACTGAAGGTTGCTACCGAGACTTTTTTTTTTTCATTCTTTACTTTAAACCTATTTTAATGGCAGTTTTTGCCAGTATGCTGCACATGGTGTTCATGACCAACATGTGCTGCACAGTTTTCTGCATGTCTGATGCGTCCTTGACTGGCTCAGGTATCGTGGAGTCGAACCCGGGGAAGTTCAAACTGGTTGACAATGAACTTCAGGAGAGGAGAGACTTTGTGGAGCGAACCAGGAAGTCTGTCCTGGTAGGTACATCAACACGACCTCATATAGAGGAATGTCTTTAGTTTGATGTTTTTATGTGTGTGTGTTTTGTACTTTGTGCTCAGTGAACATTTGTGAATGAGATAAATTAAAAACCTTCTACAACCCAAGTAAAAACAATATCGTTGAATAAACACCCCGGTGAAAGTTTGAACTTCAAGCTGCCATCATAAACTTTAAATGTATTTAGTTGCAGCAGAGATGTTGTACTGGATTGGATTAGATTATATGGGCGCACCCAGTTAAGTGATGTCCATATGATAGACTGTCCATCCACAGGCTTTGTCCAATTCCAAATTCAGAATTGATGTGCTCTGTAGTGTCCTAAAATATCATATCGATAAGAATATAAAATGTCCGTGGCGTTTACACTGCATCAATCCCACAATGCAGCGGTGGCAGAATGAACCGACCAGTGATGGTGCAGAGGGAAGTGTTCAAAATGCAGAAATCAGTGAGGGAGATCCTCCACGCTGGAGAAGGACCCCGGTTATCATGTTCATGCAGTATAAGAAACATGCAAAACCAAAACAATGGACTCGTTTCTCCTTGTTTGATGTTTATGAACGAGCTTTAACTGCCACACTGAACGCACGTTTTATTTTGAAATGGGTTTCCAGTGGCTACGAGGCAGCCATGTTGGAAGAGAGAAAACGGCCACATGGCCCCGAAGGCATCGGAAGTGTTTCTAACAAAGCACACAGATTGTGCAGGCAAAGTCAAACACGCGTAAAAGCAGCAGCTGAAGCACACAGTAAGTACGTGTGTCTTCACAGCACACGCCAGATGGATTATCGATCAGTACCTGTCGGCTCGTTGGCCGACACCGCTGCTGTTGAGCTCCCGGCTTTGATGGAATTGCGGAAACGTCCGCGCTGCAGACTCGAGAGAAAATATGAGTCCGTTTCCAACGCGACTCGCAGGAAAATAGAAAATAGGTCTTAAAATAGACCTGCAGAGAACTGAGTCATCTGGGCCAAACAAAAGAGCTCCGAGGGAGGACAAAAGACCCGGGCTGACATTCTGATCTGCCGACCGGCCGTTCTGGCACCAGCAGCAGAAGTTGTGGTTCACGACTTCTCTCATGAGAGATTCTGCTGCTTTTAACGGGCTTTCATCTACTATCGTGACAAATTGTGGAATGAGAGGTGTACATGATTTGTGTTTGTGTTTGTGTTTGTGTGTAGGACATGAAGGATCAGTTGTCCAGCCCGTCTGCTGTGGCTCAGGCAGAGAAGAAGAACAGAGAGGTTGGTGAATGTTTCCGTACGAAACAAAATGCAGAGTCGGTCCGCAACACGTCCTCGTTCACTTCCGCATCTTAAAGCGCTGCTTTTCATGACAATAGAACTTCTTCATGCAGTGCCAATATATCGAAAGGATAGATTCACCATTTTTTTAAGTCTGTTGTAACGATAGTCACGTGCCCATACAAACGTTGAAACAGGTTTTTCTTGCTGTTCATACTGGACTTTATGTGCTGAGCTGCATTGGAGGCTTCACATCAAACGGAGAGAATATTGCACCAAAATAACTTCTGAAGAACTTTAAATGCTGACGCCTCATATGAGCTTTGGATAAAGCTGGAAAGTGGTTTTGCACAGAAAGAGCTGCGACAAATTTTGAGTGTTGAGAGCGGATCTGTTGGTCAGTATGATCGGTCCCTGATGACCACAGCGAGAACAACCTGGTTCAGTGTTCATCTGCACCGACTTTAAACCTGATCATCTTTGGTCGGTTTGGCAGCAGCGTGAGAAAGATGCATCGAAGACATGTAACACGTAACACCAACAACCAGAGTTAACTTCCTTCTCCACACCTTCCCTGTTGGCCTCGACGATGTATGCAGGTCGTCCAGGTTCTTGTAAACAAGCTACAAAGCAGAATGCTTCATCGCTCAGCTGCAAAGACTTCTAATAGTTAAAGCGTGTTCAATTTATGGTGTGAAATTTACCATAAATAACCGTTTCTGCACGCTAGGTATCAGATAGCTCGCTGTTAGCACAGCTTGCTCTCTTTCTCAATTCTTACGCTGTAAAACAACAATAAGCTCTTTTATTAAGAAGGCAGCAGCGCTGCTCGCGGAGAAGAATGTGAACGTGGTGGTTCTGCAGAGAAGATCTGCATTTGATCACGTCTCCGGCTCAACGTGGCTCCAAACATAATTCTGTTTTTGAAACTGCTGCATCAGAACACACACTTCTTCCTGCTAAAAACAGGTTTGTTTGTGTGTGTGTGTGTGTGTGTGTGTTTCTCTGTGTGTGCGTGTGTGTGTGTGTGTGTGTGTGTCTCTGTGTGTGTGTGTGTGTGTGTCTCTCTCTGTGTGTGTGTGTGTGTGTGTGTGTGTGTGTGTGTGTGTGTGTGTGTGTGTGTGTGTGTGTGTGTCTCTCTCTGTGTGTGTGTGTGTGTGTGTGTGCAGGCGCTGCTGACTTCCACAGGTCAGGACAGGTCAACCGGACTGGAGGCTCATCTGGTGTCTGCAAACTCCAGATACATGGAGGAGCAACAGGAACAACAGCAGGTAGAGACGGAGGGAACAAAGTAAATAGAGGGCGGGCGGTGTGAGAGAAGTCGTCGGGTGGACGAAGAGACGCATGACGGGAGTAGAAAGGAATCTGAAAAATAACAGGAGAGGCAAAAAAAAAGTTGGGTTGATTTAAGAAAAAGGAAACGGGATAAAAGAAAGACGGCATTATCGTTCATCGGTTTGATATTCTCATATTTCGCATTTTTCCTTTGTCGAAGGATTTAACTGGAGACGAGAAATCGAAGTCGGATTATAAAGAAAGCGTGAAATGATGTTAATATGCAGCACTGAGTAAACGACCCTCTACGCTGCTGATATTCACGCATGTGGAAGTGTGTCAGTCCTAAAATGCGCCTCGTGAAAGCTTCCTCTCAGACCGCAGCGTCGGCGTTGTGTAACGTCACGTGACTTTGATGAGCGAATCACACGGCTGCGATGGAAAAGCAGCTGAGTGCAGGATTCAGGGCGAAGGTGGGACGCGTGTCTGCTGCACAAAGTGCTGCGCTGCAGAAGAGGATTAAACACAGGTGGCGAGTTTATTTCAGGAGGTCGTGGGTTTCTGTTTCCTGTGGTGTGGGTTGACAGTACGACGGTGAAAGTATGTCGTCATAGGACCTGGGACGGATTTTGGTTTTTACCAGGAAATGAACACAAGAATGAGAAAAGCAAAAAAACAACCTTTAAGTTAATGAAAGGAAAGACGATGATTTGTGACCTCGGACTATTCGACGGGCCGATCCGGCCTCCTCCTTCTCTTTGATCCCTGAATGAACGACACGCCAACATGTTGAGTACACGAGGAAAGGAAAGTCTGTGAATCTGTTTGGGAAATGATTCCAAAAGGTGATTTTACAGTGAGATGAAGAGGAGGTGTGTGTGTGTGTGTGTGTGTGTGTGTGTGTGTGTGTGTGTGTGTGTGTGTGTGTGTGTGTGTGTGTGTGTGTGTGTGTGTGTTCGTATTTCTCTCGTTGAGGGAGATGTCGGTTAAAAGATTTACGCTGTTGGGAGCCGCCTTCTTTTGGGTGACAACAAAGAAAGTCCTGCAGGGAGCAGACCGAACAAGGACGGCTTAGATTTCAATTTTCAAAATAAAACCCATCGTTCAGACTCCCCATCGTAAATCACATCCATGTCTGGCAAGTAGGAAAAGAAACGCAAGTGTTCTCTTCAAGCCTACAAGAACTGTGCATAAAGTACAGACGCCGTGAGGATTTCTAACATCTAAAGCCGCCCCACATCTGGACACAGCTGGATTTACTTTGAGCGAGTCAGCGGCATCAGTCAGACCGAAGCAGAGCAGGAGAACAAAACCTAGACGCCACGTCATCCACCTGTCAATGACGTGTGTGTGTGTGTGTGTGTGTGTGTGTGTGTGTGTGTGTGTGTGTAGCTGATCATGCAGGAGCAGGATGAGCAGCTGGAGTTGGTGTCAGGCAGCATCAGAGTCCTCAAAGACATGTCTGGACGGATCGGAGACGAGCTGGATGAGCAGGCCGTGTGAGTGCACTGGTCATACATGCGCCGGTCATGCATGCGTCATTCATACATGCGCCAGTCATACATGCGCCGGTCATGCATGCGTCATTCATACATGCACTGGTCATACATGCACTGGTCATGCATGCGTCATTCATACATGCACTGGTCATACATGCACTGGTCATGCATGCGTCATTCATACATGCACTGGTCATACATGCACTGGTCATGCATGCACTGGTCATACATGCGTCATTCATACATGCACTGGTCATACATGCGTCATTCATACATGCACTGGTCATACATGCACTGGTCATGCATGCGTCATTCATACATGCACTGGTCATACATGCACTGGTCATACATGCACTGGTCATACATGCGTCATTCATACATGCACTGGTCATACATGCGTCATTCATACATGCACTGGTCATACATGCGCCGTTCATACATGCGTCATTCATACATGCGCCGTTCATACATGCGTCATTCATACATGCGCCGTTGCTTTAAAGGTGCTTTTCTGCATGAATATTCTGTAGGAACGTAAACACGGAGAATATTTCCTCTGATCCGGAACTCTTTTCTTCTTCGTGGTGTAAAAACATCAACAGTGTAAAAACATTTCTCCTCATTTCAATCCATCTCACAGCTCACTGGTTCCCTGCAGGCGTCCATCGCCCACATGGAAACTAAACCATCAACAGTCACCATTAACTTTGGTCCCATTTTTAGCTTCAGTACCTCCGAGAGCTGAAACGACTCCATCCGTTCGCCAAGAGGCCGAAAATTCAGCAACTCTTTTCATCATCATCTTCACTGTTGAGGCCATTTTTCAAGAAGGAAAAACTAATATTTCTCTGGTATCCAGCTGCTCCTTCTTGATGCGATCGTAAACGCTGAATTCAAAAGTCTTTCCTTTTGACGTGACGTCGACCAAACAACGAGTGGATTATTCAAGAAAACAACGAGCAAAAGAATCATGAATAAAAACTCCAGTCACTTAACATCAAAGAAACATACGTCACCTTCAGCTGGGAATTATCACAGGGAATTCTGGGTAATGGAGGAAGCTCCAGCAGCTTATTTTTGGTGTCGGTTAACGAAGAGTTAATGCGACTAGTACGGAGATGCTTTACGTCCACGGATGGACATGTCTCCGGACATCAGCTGCGCTGTGTTATACTTGAATACCTGTTTGAGTCTCTGATCCGGCTCCACAGGTTGAACCACACGGACTCTTATTAAACTCCATCTGTTGTAACCAACACGGCCGGCAGTCATTCAAACACACAGGCTGCGATTCATTCGGCCCTCTCATCGTTTCCTGCAACAACCAGAGCTCATAATAACTGAAGGCAACTTTTCAAGTACGTGGAGTTTAGAGTTTGAAAAAAAAACAACAACTCGGGTTTAATTACAAAAAAAACCGGTAGAAAAATAACAGCAGGGAAGTTCATTGTTTTTAGTAACACTGCGCTCCTGTTTCTGTGCAGCATGTTGGGGGACTTTGGAGACGAGATGGACCAGACGTCGTCCCGCATGGACTCGGTCCTTAAGAAGCTGGAGAAAGTGTCTCACATGACCAGCAGTAAGTCGTCGCGTGTTGCAGTCGCCGCTAATTATGAGACGTTCGCGTCCCGGTGAAAGCAGCTGGTTAGAAAACAGATATGCAGAAAAAAAAGCTCTGGAAAGTGTTTCTAATGTAATTTTTCAATCCCATAATAAGCTCTGTGGTCTCCACTTAGTCATCTGGTTCACCTGAGTATTTTGACCAATCACAGGCAGGGCTTCAGTACGCGTGCAAAGGACAATAAGCCTGTACAAACACGAGATAAAATACAAAGCACGAGCATCATTTTTGCTTTTAGTCAGCTCAGTTTGGAAACTTTCACAAATCCAACAACGGATCGTCGTCGTTTTGGCTCAAACGTGTTTTTATCTTTGGTGTCGTGTTTGAATAGTTTACAGATGATCACGTGAGTTCAGGATTCTTGCGGCGGCAGCGTCCCACCGAACACAGAAACTCCTGCTGTGTTCCTTCACGTCTGAACTCATCGTCGGCATTTTGGCAGCTTTTGTTTTGGCGTTGAAGAATCGTTTGTCATTTTATGAATCGTGTTTTATTTGGATGTTGTTTGGTGTCCTTCAGGTCGGAGGCAGTGGTGTGCCATCGGCGTGCTGGTCGCCATCTTGATCGTGGTCCTCATCCTCTTCTTTACGCTCTGATGTCTCTGACCTCTGACCTCTGGACTCTGTTCACTGACCGGTCGGCTGGACGGACGGACGGACGGACATAGACGGAGAGGGACGTCTCTGTGCCGTCCTCTCACATCACCTACTTTTCTCTCACGCTGAACAGACACTGGTGACCTGCAGAGAAAAGTTGGGATGTTTAAGGGGGGGGGGGACGGGGACGGGGACGGGGGACGGGACAAACCCTGCTGGCGTCTCAGCAGAGGAGCTCTGCACCGGGACGCCGTGTGCTACTACGTATCTCATATTGGTTATTTGTACGGTACTCCACGTGTGCTGCTTGCTGCTGGTTTGAAAACGCAAATCTGCAAGTTTAACAAATGAAGATATTTTCAAGTCTTATTAATATAAATATTCGGGTTTGACCGTCCCAGAGAGCAGCTGACCTGAAGCGTTCATGAAATTTGATTCCTGGCGGGGTTTCTGGGTGAAAATTATTTTTGACAAATGTTCCGTCCAGTAAAATGTAGTTATTCGTGTGTGGATCCAAACAGGAGCAGCGTAGCAGGGAGGAGGCCGGGTGGTGGTGGTGGTGGTGGTGGAGGAGGAGGAGGAGGGTGGGGGGGGGGTTCAGTGTTGCCTTAAAGATATTTTTATACCGTTTTGAAATGTGCAGTATGTTCATGTGCCTACATGTGAGTCTGGGTGGGAACCCACCGGTCCTGAGTTAAATCAGGGGGGGGGGGGGGGGGGGGGGGCAGTCGGCCGGCCAAAAGTCTGCAGGTTCCCCCTCCAGTCCAACACGGAGGCAGCAGGAAGAGTTCAGCTGCTGTGTGGCCAAAACCAAAACATGCAGACTCAGGCACGGCACGAGGGCGCCGGTCGCCGGTCCCCCTGCTGCTCCCGCCGCCGGACAAAAGCGTTCATTTCCTGCCCCGACTGCTGCGTCTCGGGAGGGGGTGTGGGGGTGGGTGTGGGTGTGTGTGTGGGGGGGGGGGGGGGGGTGAAGTCAGGTCTGCAGCCCCCCACCCCCCCCACCCCCTACCTGCAGACGCCTCAGCACTTGATTGGCTCCGGCTTCGTTACTCGCTGGGTGATGAGACGACAACCTTGGCTCAGAGCGAATGGGTTCGCGTCTTTTATTGAAAAGCTTTTCAGCTGATGAGGAATAGTTGCTGGGCAGGATGTCCGCACGCGCTGCCCAGACGCAGGCTCACAGCGCCCCCTGCTGGAGGCCGCGGGTCACGGCGTGTCTTTGTCATGTCTCCACTCACCTCGGTGTGTTGCAGCGCTGCAGAAACTAACTTTAAATCGATTTGTGTGTGTGTGTGTGTGTGTGTGTAAAAGGACATTATTCCTGTATAAAGGCTTTACGGAGGCTCAATAATGTTTCATCCTGTGTGATCCAGTTTTTGCTCCCGTCACCATTTACAGGGAAAAAAAAACCAAACTTCAACATTTGCCCAGTTTTTTTTTTTTTTTTTTTTTTTTAAATTTAACCGAAGGGGTCAAAGGTCAGATGCCTTTCGCCCGCCGCAGCTCTTGCGATGTTCTTCCTCGCCGTAGTTGACGTGTGCTTTTTTAATGTGCTTTGTTTATTCAAGCCGTCGCTCCTTCAACGCTTCAGAGGGTCAAATTAACTCCCAACTTAGAAAACGGCTGCGAGGAGAAGAAGAGAAGTCTGGAGGTGGAACACCGAACAGAAGGTGTTTTAACGGAGAGCTTCTCTGATCACTTATCTTCTGTCTTATTTTACAGTATTTCACTGGAGGGGAGAGTTGTGATTGTAGAGTAACGGAGGATCTACGACACTAAAGCTGCGGATCGTAGCGTCGGTGTGAACCTGCAGACAGCAGGTGGTTTCACGGAGCTCCTCCACATCTTGTGAACATGAACTTCCTCACATCAACACCGAAATCACCATCCGGTTCTGGCGTGCTGCTCGGTTTCAAACGCACTTAAATGGCTTTTTCTGAATCGTTTGAAAAAAAAAAAAAAAACCCATAGGAAACCGTATCAAAGGTGGATTAGTGGAACCAAACTCTGGAACCAAAAACGAACGTGTTTAAATCCAGCAGCTGGCTTGGTTACGGTGCCAGCGGTCAGCTGTGTGTCGTCTGCAGGACTGACCGGACGCCGACGACAACGCTCAGCGTCCCGGCAGCCGTCGTGGCCTTTAAAGCCGAGCAGCACGTCTGGTAAAGAAAAAACCAAAGTGCAACGAGGGTGACTAAATGTTACTTTATCTTTTACTGCTCTGCTGTATTTGACTTTTGATTTTGATTTTAAACCATTTTTTTTGATTGCATCTTCTTTCACACGCTCCATAATGAAGACGTGTAAAAACAACTGCACGAAGTCACTTCACGTATGATTGTTTTGTTACTGGCATCCAGAGATTATTATTATTTTTTTTGTAATTGTTTGGTGTGCTTTTAAGTTTCATTAAACTTCTTCGACAAAGTGACCAAGTGGCATTTATTCCATGTCTTGTGGTTTTATAGCTCGTCAGTCATGTCTGAAG
This sequence comes from Embiotoca jacksoni, assembly GCF_022577435.1. Taxonomy (NCBI): domain Eukaryota; kingdom Metazoa; phylum Chordata; class Actinopteri; family Embiotocidae; genus Embiotoca; species Embiotoca jacksoni. Next base: position 20,959,037 of record NW_027185392.1, on the reverse strand, counting down.
GAGTTCAGTCTTTTTGTTTAGCTCCAGTTCCTCTGGTTTCTTTTTGTTGTTTTTTTAGATCAGAGCGCCATTATTGCAGATGTCGCAGGAGCGAGTTAATTGAGAAGCACTCTTCAAAACGGAAACATCAGGACGTCCCACTCCGAGCGGAACCATCGTGTGAAATTACATTTCGCTGTGATTAACCGAGCGCGAGGGGTCCCGGGAGGAGCGCGAGAGGTCCCGGGAGGAGCGCGAGAGGTCCCCGGAGGAGCGCGAGGGGTCCCCGGAGGAGCGCGAGAGGTCCCCGGCGGCTTCGTGAACTTTAAGTAGTTCTGAAAATAACCAGCCGGCAGTGAGGAGACACGTCCAGTCACACGTGGGACAGATGTCCTGTGAAAGTCGGCGGGAGAGAGACCGACGCCGACGGCGTCACGCCGGTACGTCAGCTCGGCACCGACGACGTTATTAAAGTCCAAATCAAAACCTCTGGAGTCGTGTTGTTTGGTGTCGGATGATAACGCGCCTCTCGGGGAGGTTGTTTTTGTTTGTTTTTTTTTAAGCCTGTCGCGTGATGCTTTTTCTTTTCTTTTTTTTCCCAGAAAGGTGTTGTTTTGTTTTTGTTTCACGTGCTGACGCGGTGAGAAAAACAGCTGGTCTGACACGGAGGTGACCTCGTGCAGGTCGAGTCTCTGTTCCGCTCCTGGTTCACGATCACGAGTCCCACGTCACCCACCGGATGTAGTTTCCGTGTCATGTAGTCGAAATGCAGATTTATTCACAAGCTTTTCCGCCAACATCAAATCATAAACGGTATAATAATGGTGGGATTTAGCAGCGCAGTATTTCCATGACAACAGTGAATAAAAGCAGGTTATCTTTGTGAGGCTGGACACATGCTCACCTGAACACAAGCTCCTCCCACTCCCTTGTCTTTTCTTTTCTTGTGGAGACTCTTCATAGTTTTGCTTGAACAAGTCTCTTCAGTAGGATTCATATTCATTCATTTTTTAAAAGTTCCTGTTGATTTGGAGTTCGGTGGTTTATTACAAGTCACTGAAGGAAATTCTGACATCCGAGATTTCAAACACTAAACGCATTTAAAAGCTGGACTCGTGATTCCCAAGCTGTGGTACGTGTACCGCCGGTGGTACGCAAGAGCCTCAAGTGAAAGGCCCAACAAATTGTACTCCAACTGGCCCAAGTCCAGAAAACGATTCCCTCCTACTCCAGACAACAGTTGTCATGATTAAAACGGTTTCATCATTTGAAGCGTGGTTCCGCCTTCAGTTCTTATCGTTTCCACATGAACACCAGCTGGGTTTTTTTGGTGAATATTTCTGCAGCATGTTGACGCGTCGGTGGAACGAGCCGGAGTCCGACGCGCCGCGAGGACGGAGGCTTTTTCTTTCCTTCGGAGGAAGCGTCTCCGGACCGTCGTCTCGGTGGACGAGGACACAGCTCGCTGTTCTGCCACGTTGTTCGGACCGTTTCTAAAGATGTTGGACGGCGGGGAACCTTCGGGTAGACGCGGTAAAGAAACAGCTGTCGGCTCACTCCTGTTTGTTACAAACCTTTTATTAAGATATTCAGATTTTTTTTTCCTCATTTTTAATCAGTCTGGTTTCTTTTTCTCTTTACAGTAGTTAATGTGCAATTATCTTTATTACTGGGTCACAGTTAGGAATTCACAAAGTTATTGGCACTTGGAACACATGAGGGAAACACTGGCATGTACACGGGGCGGGGCGGGGGCGGGGCGGGACGGGGCGGGGGGGCAATCGGTTTGATGGATGGGGGCGGGAGAGGGGGAGGGATGGGATGGTAGGGGGGGGGGGAGGGGGTATTTTCTTTGACATCAGTAGATGCTACTGCATTGTTTTTGTTTGTTACTTTTTTTTTTTCTTTCCAAAAGCTGTTATTTCACTTTTTCATTTTTCTGGGTTATGAAGAATAATAAAGAATAATACCTCATGCTGCGAGTGCACATCTAACAATCAAACTTTTGATAGTGCTTCTATGTCATAATGTACAGTTTATATATTTATATATTTATAGTGGAAAAAAATAAAAATAAAAAAAAAGAGAAAAAGAAAGAGCTCTGCAGACTATTTTCACCCAACGACACCAGAGACAAGGAAGAGAAGGAATAAAAAATAGTCATTCACGGTTGCCATGATCATATGTAAGCCCCGCCCCCTCCCACACCACCTCCCCCCCTCCCCCCCCCCCCCCCCCTCCCCCCCGCCCCCCCCCCCCACCCCCCCCTCCCACCCTGTTCTGTTGTATGATTCTGAGGTAAGACTGTGTTGACATGGACTCTCGGCTTGTGTAAAAACCCTGCGATGGCCCGAGAGCGCTCTGCTGAGGCGCTCGGGTTTGTTCCTGAAAAACAACAACAACAACAACAACAAAAAAAAAAGTATGTACCTGCTTTGTAACGGCAGCCACAGCAGTTCAGAAGCTGCTAGCAGCGCTGAGATATCTGTGGGGATTAAGGTCTGCTATGGCTGAGAGCTCCCGAGGTAAACTGGTACTTTGCTTTTTGTTTTTGTTTTTTTTTTGTGTTTTTTTTTTTTTGTTAAACTGCATCGGTGACACGAAGCCGCACACGCGTGTCCTGCGACGCGTCCCGAGGAGGCTGCAGGTGCGGCTGCGAGCTTCTGCATCTCAGAGGTTTGCCCGTTTTGTATTCATGTATACATATACAGTATATTCATATATATATATATATGTGTATATATATAATCTGTATATATATATATATCTATAGCTGTGAGTGTATGTGTTGTCTCTGGTGTGTGGGGATTGGAAAGGGGCCGAGTAAATGTTTCTGGATAGGAGACTACAAACCAGCACACAGCGAGCTCGAGGGGCAACGTGGGAGTGGGGGGTGGGGTGGGGTGGGGTGGGGGTGGGAGGTGGGGGGTGGAGGGGGCTGGGGGGGGATTGGGGGGGGGGGGGGGTCCGGCCGCTACGCAGACCAAGAGGAGGAGGAAGGCGGCTGAGCAGAGAGGACGGGATGGAGAGGGAGATGGTGGTTCAGGGAGTCTTGCCTCCCCTCCCTGCTCTCCTCCCTCCTCCCCCTCCCTTCCCCTCCTCTCCTCCCTGCTCTCCTCCCAGCTCAAGTTAAGCCAGTTCATGTTTTTTGTTTCTTTTTTTTTTTTTTACACAATGACACGTGTTGACATTCCTCCAGGTTCTCAGCACAGGAAACATCCACCCTCTGTTCTTAAAGTTCAAATAACAGCAAGTGTTGAAATATACTTTTTTTTTTGTCGTGGCCACTTTTCCGTCACTTCCCGATCTTTTTCCCGTAACACGCCTTCGCTTGTCCTCCGTGAACCCGCACCGGTTCTTAGATGGATCGAACGGGACGTGAAAGCAAACGGTGGCGACGCCCCGACTCCGGAGTCTCCTCGTTGCGCCCGGCGCGGCCGGGAGGCTGAAAACGGCCGACGCAGCTTCAGGGGGAGGAAGAAGAAGCGTCGTCGCCTGTCCGTCCCCCCGAATCCAACACGCACCGGATATCAAACACCACCAGCTTTTTGACAGAGTTCGCAGAGAAGAGGACATTCGTGTTTCTCAATAATTCTTAAATAAAATGGGATCGTCTGAATATAACATGTTTTAAGAGAGCAATTTGAAGACATTTGGAGCTTCGTGCCACGCTGTTGGGATTCATCCTGAACCAAAGAACCAAAGAACCAAAGAACCAAAGAACCAAAGAACCAAAGAACCATCGCCTGCTTTCCGGCTCCTTTTTTGTTTTTTTCCCAGGTCAGTTTCCAGATCTGTGAAGGAACCCCGTTTGACTCAACAACACCGACCCTTCACCGGTAACCTCCATCCAGCTGGACCGCCCCCACCCGCCCCTCCCCACCCGCCCCACAGGAGGCGGGTCGGTTAGCACACCCTCATCATTTTTACAGTAAACAACATTAAGAAAGAAGGGAAAAAAAAACAAACAAAAAAAACACATACAAAATAAAAACGGGAATAATTGTACAAAAAGATAAAAACAACAGAAATAAGGAACTTACCCCCCCCAAAAAAAATCCATTTAAAAAAAATGAAGAAACGCATTACATCTACAATTCCCACTCCCCAAATCAACAAAAAGTCCCACTTCTGATGCCAAACCATCCGAACCACAGCCAGGAAGCGACGGAGTGAGCGTGCTCAGAAAGGTGCAGAGGGTTTTGGCTCTCTGGGACAGTTGAGCACTCGCCCAAAGGTGCTTTTTTTTATTTATTTATTTTTGAAGACGATCCCACGCTCCCCCTCGTCACTTTTGGTCCCGTCTGTGGCTCGGCTGCCGACGAGACGAAGATCAGGGCTGAAAAACAGACGGACTGACTCGTGGATGGACGAGTCGAAGCGCAGAAAAAACAAAACCAAAAAAAAAAAGAAAAAAAACTCCGCTGCAGCGCTCTTTTCTTTTGGAAATCACGTCAGCGATTCTCAATCTGCCGACAGCTCTATTTGGCATCGCGGCCCACGAGGCGTGGACGTTTTGGCGGGTTGGCTTGTTTGTGTCGGGTTGTTAAAATGAGCAGCAGGAACCTCCGGCGGTCTGCTGTTTAAGGTGCTCGGACGAATACAGTGATCAAGACTCTTTGATTACAATCGTAGCTTCTGCAGGATCACCGCTTCTCGGGATATCGCCATCTGGTGGTAACGGCAGGGTGCTGCCTGGCCTCAGTTCTCTGAGCCGCAGTAGCTGCGTTTCACCACCAGGGTGGCGTGCGAAGAAAGAAAAGGAAAAAACCATTCAAGCAGCAGTAGCTTATTCTTTGTGGAGAAGCTGGTCGGAGAACCAGGTCAAGTCAACTTACTTTGGGTCGATTTCTTACTCGATTTGATCCACGAGGAGATTTG